>NW_024040817.1:2181039-2205883 GCF_014851395.1 Micropterus salmoides | reverse complement strand
TAATGTGGTCATATTTCTTTGTTCTGGTTAAAAGCCTGGCAGCTGAGTTCTGGACAGTCTGGATCGATCAATAGATTTTTGGGTTAAACAGGTGAAAAGGCTGTTACAATAATCCAGGCTGATGAATGAAGGCGTGTAAAATGGTCTCGGTGTCCTTAAAAGTTAACATAGATCGAATTTTTGCTATATTTCTAAGTTGATAAAACTGATTGAAATTTAAATTACTATCAACCCAAACACCAAGGTTCTTTGCCACAGCTTAATGTGATTTACTAGGGAACCAGCAGATGGCAGTATTTGATTTGCCATCTGCTGGACCCGATGACAGAAGTATATGTACACCATTTGCCCGATGAAGGTTAGTACCGAAACGTATCGAAATATCAACTTGGTCTGTGAAAGTTACACCCCCTCCCCCTGACTGTGGTGTCGTCAGTAGTTTTACCCACAAAGTCTGTAGCAACCAAAGTATAAACCAATTAGATTCCAGAGTGAATATTGTCTTAGTTTCTTTAGTATTTGTGTCACATGTAGCCTACATTATGCAGGGTGATTGCTGGCTAATATGCGTGTGGCTGCCCAATCTCAAGTTTCTATTTGATCATGTGACGAGACACAGACTCCAAATCCGTGAATAATATATAATTTATTTATAGAGCACTTTTCAAAAACAAGTTACAAAGTGCTTTAACAAGAGCAAATGCAATAAACACTTAAATACATGATAAAAGCAAGAAAACACTTAAGAGCTAAAATACACATAAAGTAAATATAAAGTAGATATAAAATAAAATAAAATCGGTAAAGACTCTCCTATAAAGTATGTTTTAACAGGGACTTAAAACTGACTCAGCAGATCACAGCTACAAACTAGCAGTCATGCCATTCAAACATAAAAGTTGTTTAAAAGACACGGAGAGAAGTACAAAAGGAGAAGGTCGCAAACTCCCAAATTTAGGAGTTTTGGTTTTTACTGAGGACATTGTCAAAGATTTTGCTTAATGCAGGGCTCATCAGATGCCGTTCAAATAGATGAGTACAAGTGCTTTTTCAGTGGATTTGGTGTGGCTGCCTGCCTGGTTGACCCTGACTAAAAGGCTGTCAAGATTTGGCTTAATGCAAGGCTCAAATTTGCCAATATAGGGTTCCCTTCTACGCACGCTGTGGAGCCCAGGGCCCATAACAGCCTGCACTGGGGCCTGTTGTTACTACCTTACGCTACTGCATGTACGCCATTTATATTTGGTTCATGCATCTTGTGTGGATTATATGGATTTTGATTACCAACAAAACCCAAGTGTATAAATGCAACCAAGCAGTCAAGAGCTATGGAAATCTGATTTGACCGTCAGATGCATCCTTCTCTCCAAAACACATTCATAATCTTTCCTCCTCCAAGTGTAACTACATCAGTAAGTGGTCTGTGGAAGAAGCCTATGAGGTTTGTCCTTTATGATCATGGCTTAAATAACACTGAAACAGAAAGGAGCCGTCTTTCCCCTTGTTGTCATGTATGTGACATCTTAGGCTTTTTGAAAACAGGCTGTTGTAATATCCCTCTCTGCAGAGAGGGTAAGTGCACATGTAGTTGTGGATGACTTCCAACCAGACTGTTCACTGTGTAGGGCAGAGGAACAATATCTATGTAATCCAGGTTGTTCAGGATGCAACACAGAATGAACAACTGAAGAAATGTAAAATGTGAGTTGGTCTGATTTGACAAAGTTGATCCCAACACTACACACCCCTCTGTCCTCAAGATAAACAGGAAAGCTCTTTCTCACAGATCCAGTTCTTCTGATCATTAATCTGCTCGTCCATTTCTTGTTTATCGCAGCATGCAGCGTAATAATAGTTGCTGTGCGGGTGTCCTGTTGCCCAGAACCTGTAGGAGAAATAAAATGTTGTCACTCCTGATTATTTTCAATTTGAAGGAAGATTTGGATTTTTTATCATTTTTATTGTGAGTAATAAATGACAATTACATTTTTAATAACGTGTTTAACACATAATTCAGCTTTGTAAATTAATAAAATGTGAAGTATATTTTTTTCATTTGTTTTCATAATTTTAAAAACAACTTCTTTTAACAAAATGAATTGTGAAGGAAACTAAAAACTTTAAAAGCGTCTCACTTAGTGTCAGCGGTGAGTCGTCCACCCATTTCCATCCTGTCCATTCTGTGAACTGTAGACCAATCCAGGAGTCTCCATCCTTGTTCAGCTCAGTGACACATTTCTAGTAGTTGACAAGAGACAATAATCATTTCTCTGTTCATAATTCAGTAATTCTATTGTGGTACATGTGTGATGTCTGAAAAGTCTGAAGGAAAAGAAAATCTGTGGCAACTTTTCAGTTCATCAGTGGTGCATAAATCAGAAACACTCAGAGGACTGATGGAATTCAGCTCCTCTTGTAGAATAACCATTGTTCAGTGGTGGGAAAAGTACTAAATGTTCCTACTTAAGTAAAAGTACAGATACCACACTAAAATGTTACTCAAATAAAAGTCATCCAGTAAAATACTACTCAAGTAAAAGTGAAAAAGTATCTGGATTTAAAAGTTCATAAGTATCAAAAGTAAAAGTACTTTTCAAATCTATTGATCCTACAAAAAGCAACGTATGTTTTTAAATTACTGAAGACAGTGCCGTGTAAAAAGTTCAAGACTTAGGCCAGATAAAAAATCTTGAACTTTTACCAACATGTTTATTTTCAACAAAAATAGACAGCAGTTAGAAAAGAAAAGTTTCAGCGGAGAGGTTCAGAGATGGATGCAAAGTAGAGTCCCATTCTGTTACCAGAACAGAGACCCGAGTTGACATGAAGCCATGTAACAAGTGATTTTCACCTTGTTTTGGACCTCCTTTTATAGCTCTGTTTCTAAGCATTACATCACCTCTTGGCTCTCTTTCCTGCTGCTCCTGGATCTGTGGAAATCCCCAGATATTTGGTGTCTCTTATCATCTTCTGACCTTTCAGCATTTTGGTGGATTGTCACTTTTATTTCACTGACTGTTGCATTCTCGGCCCGGCTACGCTGCTCCCCCTCTCTGTGGCCTTGGCGTGCTTACTGCTGATCATAATATCTCAACCATAACCTGACTTTGTGGAATGTCCTGGTGAGCTGGTGTCTTTTGTGCTGTGTGCTAGAGACAGGGCGTTCTTACTGTGCACTGTCTTACTGTGCTCCCTCACTCTGCTGTGTGTCCTACCTCTGCCCAACAGCACAAATGCTTGCTTACACACACTCAGGTCCTTGTGTTGAGCCCAGGCAGTCAGATACAGAGAGGAGCACATACACACAGAGCTAGAGAGCTTTTACACTGTGGTCTGAACTTTACGTGTCTATATAGAGTATATATTTGTGGCAATGCGTCGTCATAGGAAGCCGACTGGCTGCAGGTCAAAAACAGAAGTAACAGATCACTGGCAGCTACATCTAAGATCACACACTCAGTAACAAACACACTCACCTGTTCCTCTTCGTTGTTTATGATCACCAGATCTGCTCCTTACTTTGACAGTCACTTCTGCTGTTATACCAAGTTTTCTCCTCATTGATTTAAAGTAACAGCTGAATCCAAATCTCTTCCATCCTTCAGGACACCACTTCCCTTCATGTCAAATGAGTGTTAAAAGATGGATTTCATGTCATTCATTGTTAAATTGATAAAACTTGTTGTTTGACTTTCTTCTTAAATATCTTTCTTGCCTGCCACTTGTTGTTTACTCTATAAATACACTCAGGTTTTTCTCATTTCTAACAGAAATAAACAGAGAAAACAGTTCAACAGGATAAAATAATTAAAATGAAAATCAATGGCAAAGTCAAGTTATATCAAGTGAACTGGTGTGATGCTGGTGTTCACTGTTAGTTTTTAAACTTTTCTCAACATCAAGTTTGTCCTTCAGCTGCTTTACTTCATCCTGTAACTGGCTGTGATTTTTCCTCAGTGTCTCGTAACTGCTCTGTAACTGACTGATGTTGACTGCTGTGTCATGAGAAAAAACAACAAGAGATAAAAGAGTCAGACAATTTCAAAATATTTATGCTCAATTAGCAGTGTGAAGTTAGATCCTGTGTATTTTGGTATTTGTTCTTTTTTACATTTACATTTACTCATTTGGCAGACACTTTTATCCAAAGCGACTTACATTTGAGGAACAACAAGCATCAACAGAGCATCAACTACAGATCTACAACTGACTATACATACTAGTAAGAGCAATAAATGCTAGTAAGAGCTCACAGTACATATCACATTAATGGGGTAAATATCTAGGGAAGGAAGTAAGAGTTACAAAAAGTGCAATCAATACAAGATCATTGTAGGGATAGAAGAAAAAGAGCACAGGAAGTGCATGTTAGAGATGTTACACGAGGAAGTGTTCTCGAAAGAGATGAGATTTCAAGAGCTTCTTGAAGGTTTTAAAAACCTTTCTTACCTGAAATTTGTCCCTGCAGCTCGCTGTAGTTGTTGTTCAGTTTGTCGTATCTGGTCTGCAGCTGGTCTTTTTCCAAAGTGACTGAAATATCTGGTGAGAAGCACAACAACATAAGAAACACACCAACAACCAAATCATTTGCCTCAAACTAAAGACAGAATTGCATTACTTTCTCTGCATATTTTAATGTTCTATGATAAAACACCTTTCGTGTTATCAGACCATCCAAAGCGCTTTACATGTTACATTCACACTCGTTCATCACAATGTGGTGTTCAGTATCATCCCAAAGGACACTTTGACATGCAGACTAGAGGAACCTTCCGATTAGTGGGCGACCCTCTTTACCTCCTGAGCCACAGCCGTCCCAAAAAACATCAAGTAACTATAAAGAGGTTTTTGTTTTTTTAGCTATGGGGTATATTTTGTTTTCAGAGATGTTGTCTATATGTTTTTAAACAATAAGTACAGACTCATATGCACTATGTTCATTGACATCTAATCCTCTCAGAACTGGCTCTGAAGTAATTCCCCTCCTAGCGTGACTGCAGTGTAAAAATTATGGACATGAAAACAACAGTCTTTGTTGTGTGCAAAATTTTTTTCTTAAGTTCAGCCAAAGCTAGAATGAGGCTTCATTAGTCTGAGTTAACCAGAATGAAAGTTTACTTGTTTTTGTAAAATGTTCCCACTTTGTTTCCACGGACTGTGTTTCTTTACTGAGCTGTGCGGTGGAAGGATGCTGCCGAGACACAACACTGGCAATAACCCAACCTGTTACTAGGATCAAGATACCTGTTTGATTTTTATAACTCAGACTGCTGTGATCTCATAATAACTTCAGCTGAATGTTAGAATGCATTTTTACACAGAGCTGGCAGGACAAATGATTACAGCGATAAATAAATCTTTCAGCATGCATGTGGCAGGTCAGTATTATATGAAGATGAACAAAAAATAAGAACCTATCCTTTAAAGTCTGAAGCTGGTGCTCAGACAAAACCAGACCGTCTCAACCTCCTCCAGCTTGATTCATTAGATCTGGTTGTGGAGAACTGGAAAGTACATTTTAGTGTAACTGAGCAAACTTTGGTGGAAAACATTAATAAATGTGCTTCATAGACCAGTTGCAGCAGTTTTTCTGCATTGTGAACAGGTTCAGTATTTGGTTGTCAGTAGTTGTGGGGTGTATTTTATCTTACAACGTATGTATAGGAGGATGATTCCAGTTATGGTCAGAAAGCACAGCACTCCAAGACAAAATGCAGCAGCTCTGAAAGGCCTGCTTTGGACGGCTGGAGGATGATTCTCAGTGTGCGGTCCTAAAGTGGCAAAGCACACAGAGAGCGGGTTCATTAAAGGAAAACAACATGCGTCATGTTATCATTCCCCACACATAACATTTTAGTCAACAGCTTCACTGCCTTCATCTGTGGTTGTTCAACATCTGTATACAACTGTGAAATGTAGTATTAACATTTTAACAAATCATATAAAGACTGTTGTGTTGACCAATTATTATTGTGATGTAAACAATATGAACCGATCTGAGATGTAGAGTTTTAAAGGACAATTAAAATGCACAACTGACTCATAACTAAAAGCTGTTAAACTGACTTTACATCGTCTCCTCTTGAGTCTCTCTCGGCTCTGTATTAATAACTTCTTCCTGTTATTAATACAGAGCTGAGAGACGTACATAAATAGAAACAAACATAGACGCTAATGGGCTGCAGTTCAACAGCATTAGTCCAACATGATTCAAACAGATGATCACACAAACAAGATAAACATTATTTTTTTACATCATAGATTTGTCATAATTTCTCACTTGCCTCCGTCGTGTGACTGAAGATCAGTGTGATCATCTTTGATATCGTCTGTACTCTCGTAGATAGCCACCGTTCTTTCTTCCCACTCTACGTTGTCCTCCTGCACCTTTCTGTTGTATCTCACCTTCTTTGAGAAATCTGGTTTGGCATAAATATCTGAGGACATCTTGAGAGGACTGAGACAGTTGAACAGTAGCTGCACTTCACTTCCTGTAACTGTTCTGTGTGGATTGGTTACTATGCTGCTGTAAACCTTCAATGTGTACAAGTATACTCTGCAGTACTAACTGTAGTAGATATACTACTGTACCGGTGCTGCTGTCAGTCTTGCATGACGGCTTCTGTCTGGTTTCAGTAGAGAACAATGAGGAAGTAGCAGCAATGAAACACACACTCACTTTTATTCATTTGACTCTTTTAGATCCAGTTTTTTTTGTATCTTCAGTTAGATGACTGTGTTGTATTATATTAATACATGGGTAAAAATGAAAATTATAAAGGATAGAATTTGGAGATGCAAGGTTTTCATTCAGCAACAACAATATGTATGTATTAATAGACCTAACCACATTTTTTCACACCTGTCCCACCTTGTTTACCCCACCCACACACACACACACACACACACACACACACACACACACACACACACACACACACACACACACACACACACACACACCACACACACACATACATACATACATACATACATACATACATACAGAGCAGATTAACAGTTTGGCCAAAACAGGAAATGTCAGTCATTTTCTACAGAAAAACTGAAATCATTTCCCAACCAAGTTGTAATGTTTAACAAAGTTACAGTGA
The DNA here is from genome assembly GCF_014851395.1 of Micropterus salmoides. Lineage (NCBI taxonomy): Eukaryota > Metazoa > Chordata > Actinopteri > Centrarchiformes > Centrarchidae > Micropterus > Micropterus salmoides. Next base: position 2,198,771 of record NW_024040817.1, on the reverse strand, counting down.
CAATCATAACCCTATGACGATTGATTAGAATACATATCCTGCTTTGGAACAAGGTCTTAGAGCTTCTGACTGTCAATACATGATTTAACAACATACTTTTACTACTGTGGGGCAGATTGAAACTGAAAATGACTTTGACGCCCTCACATTTCTATTACTGCCACCATCTGGCCAGTTCTTCCAATGGTACAAAGGAAACCCTAAAATATAAAATCAACTTTATGCACCACACTAAATGAACTTGATTATGACCTTTCTGTAAGTACCCTCAGGACAAACTCATTACTCTGAGAATAGCATGAAAGTTAGTATGAGTTTAACATGATAATGTAACATGATGGTATTTAGTAATGTCATGAACATTTGGGCCTTATTGTATGTTTACATTTTGCACTTCTAAGTAATGTTAAAGCACCTTCATTCACCACAGTGGATGCATCTTTTTCTAGCATTACCCTCAGGACAAACTGGACGTGTTTAACTTGACTACTGTGAGAATAGCATGAAAGTCAGTATGAGACTTCTAACATGGTGTTAATAAGTCATGAACATTTTGTGATTGCCTTTATTATGTAGTTTTTAAGGGAGGACAGCAGGAACTATGGATAAAGAGAGGGAGAAATGCTGTGCATTAAAGGTCCTTTCAAATCCATTACATCACAGTTACATGGCACACATGTTGGCCTCCATGATCTCCAGGAAACTCTCAATAGATCTGTTTCTCAGAGAGCCATTGATTGGATCCCGTCATGTTGTTTGTTCCTCGCAGATTATGCTGTGGACCCGCGTCCGACCTCAGGCTTTACATTCACTTGTACCTGCCAGAACCAACAGAAGAAGCACTATATTGGTATAGGGAGAAGCCACAAAGCACATGGAATTATTGATGTATGCAGTTCTTGTGCTCATAATAAGGTGATATGGACTAAAACACCTCTTCATATTTAGTTTCTTTATGTCTTCGTATGTACTCTACAGAAGACAGAAGAGTTTTAAAACATGAAAAAAGATTCTTTTATAATTACAAATTAAAAACAATATTTCAGCATGTTCAGCTTCCAGTGAAGAGGGCAGCACAGAGGAGGATTAATATGAACATGTTGGTGCACTCGTGTGGTGGAGCAGTAGATTACAAGTTCATAATACTGAGCTTTAAAGAGCCAAGATCAGCAGCTTGAACCTCTGTGGCTTTTCACTTCTTAAATATGAACCAAAATTCAAGTTCAGAATGTGGTGGAACAAATCATTTCAAATTCAGATCTTTTTATTTGATTATGTACTGGGATTCAGAAAAAATGTTACAAATTTAAAACAAAAATACTACACACAGCTACACACCACGCACAACATGTTGCATTGATGTCAAATTAAAACTATGGGTTGAATTGTTTAGTGATAATTATTGTATGAACACTGTAGGCCTCACCCAGGGCTAATTTACAATAAAATATTTAACATTACCTGGAAACACAATTGAGATGGAGTGGTGTATAAAGACCTTACATAATGAACTGTTTTTATTGCATTGCCTCCCGCAAAACTGAACATTATTACTTGAGCTGAGAGCAAACTAACTTTACATGCTAACAGTACACTATTTTGGCAGTTATTCATCATTTAGTAATACTGTTACACCAATGAAAGATGCTAAAAGGTCTACATTAATACATATAAGTCAACTGTAAAACACTGTTAGATTAGACATCATCACAAGCAGGAAATATGTTTTCCTAAAAACATACTAGCTGTTTGTGACCTTCTTGCCACAGCTCGCATTGATGTGCCATCCTGGATGAGCTGCACCACCTGAGCCACTTGTGTGGGTTGTAGACTCCGTCTCATGCTACCACTAGAGTGAAAGCACCGCCAGCATTCAAAAGTGACCAAAACATCAGCCAGGAAGCATAGGAACTGAGAAGTGGTCTGTGGTCACCACCTGCAGAACCACTCCTTTATTGGGGGTGTCTTGCTAATTGCCTATAATTTCCACCTGTTGTCTTTTCCATTTGCACAACAGCATGTGAAATTGATTGTCAATCAGTGTTGCTTCCTAAGTGGACAGTTTGATTTCACAGGAGTGTGACTGACTTGGAGTTACATTGTGTTGTTTAAGTGTTCCCTTTATTTTTTTGAGCAGTGTATACTGTCCTCTTCCTGTTGCAGCTGGTTGTTTTGTTTAGTTTAGCGTCCGCTGGAACTAAACAACGTGAGCTACACTGCAAGCAATGATGATAGTCCAGAGAGAGTGACACTACATGTGACTGTTATTAAGATTAAACATATTTGGGACTTTGTATGGATTGTGCAGAATTATCCTTCCTCTTCTACACAGAGCGACAGGAGCATGAACCTGTGTTGACTAGCTTTATTGTGCTTCCCAAAAAGTCTCTCGGACAAAATAAATGAAAGTCAAGTTTTTATAAAATACATGGACATACACCTGTTGTGTTATCAAACTGAAATTATTTTAATTTGAATTAAAAACTAAATTCCTTACATCGTATGAAGACTCCAGCCAAAATCAGAAGATACATCACTCCTAGAGTTGCAGCAGTAAAACAACTTATTTTGACACAATTCTTTGGAGTCTGTGATCCTACAGAGACAAAATGCAAAGATAGTATTTTCATTATGTTTGAAGTTTGAAGTGGCCACTATGAACTGTGTAGTTTTAGTTATTGTCATTTTCTCAGTAAGGAAAATTACTCTTGTGGCACCAGATTTCATCACCAACACACCTGATAATGACCCATAGTGAATAGTGACTGATTGATGAACTCAATATCTAATCTTTATATAGCTACACAAAAATGCACATTAACTTTTTAATTTCAGACTTACTTGCTTTTTGTGACCCAGGATCAGCGTGATGCTCTTCAGCCTCTGAGATCTCCACCTCATTCTCCTTTCTTGCTCCTCTGTTCTCATGAACTCTTCTTGAATATCTCACATTCAAGCTTGAATCCGGTACAGCAAGAATACTTGCAGACATTTTGAAATATTTTAAACTTTACTAAACCGTTTCACTGTCTGCTTGTTTCTCTTTGAGGTGGGTGGACTTCACCACAGGAAGTGACAGCAGGACAAACCACTAACACAGAAGCACACCAAAACATATTTGTTACTGTTAATTGACGAACCCCACTAGACTTAAACCTGACTTAAATTTAGGCATAAACTATCTAGAAGTATATTTGAAGCTGAAAAAGAAAGGGTTTATTTTTTCTCAGTAACATTGAGGAAATGCAAGGTTTTCATTCAACAGCAGTATGTGGTCTAATCACACATTCGTGCATAGCTGCATTCATGGTTTCACATACCATTTACCCACACATGCCTCTCTGACACAGGAAATGTCATGTTTTGACCGGAAAAATGTTTTTTTTCTGTCTGGTAGACAAAGTTTTGGTTTAAGTTTTAATGGTTCTATGATGACATTAAACTTAAGATGCTAAGCATCAGCAATTGTGGTGTTGTATTTTTTAAAGCTGTAAACATGTAAACAGGAAAGTCCCACACAACACTATTCCAGCCACGAGTTAGGTAACATTAAATGACTTGATTATGGACAGCTTACTTTCTAGTTCACCAAGACATGCTGTTGTTGTTATGTTAGCTATAGTATATTATAGCTCTTAGCTGTATAGAGTTGTGAGTATCACTGTCTGTAGCTGGGGCGCTGGCTCTAGGACAATCTCGTCCTCTCTGCATGTTAGCTTCACAGCAACCGTAGCAACAGTTTGCTAAACCACAATTTAGCTATCTTTGTGTAGTAACAACATACACAGGGAACAGCAGCAGCTTCAAGAATTCTCAACCATAATATGTCATTTTAAAGTTTAGCTAGGTTTAGAGGAAGGACAGTGTTAAATATGTACATTATGGGACTCCTCACAAGTATTTGAAAACAGGCTGTTGTAATATCCCTCTCTGCAGAGAGGGTAAGTGCACATGTAGTCGTGTGGATGACTTCCAACCAGACTGTTCACTGTGTAGGGCAGAGGAACAATATCTATGTAATCCAGGTTGTTCAGGATGCAACACAGAATTAAAGCTGCAAGCAGCGTTGGGCGGGCCCTCGCACTTGTAGCGCGTCCGCGCGTGAACCGGCCGAGTTGCATATTCTGGAGCTCAGCCGGTGCGGCTGTGAATTTGTTACGCGGTTCCGACGACGCATGAAGGTGCTATATGTCACTTCCTGTGTCCCCTATGTGGAGCTACATAGCACTTGCCGCTATGAATATAAATCGGTATTGGCGTGTAGATGTCTGCGGGGTGGGAGAGTTATCAAGCACGTAAAGTTTGTGTATTGTACACTGAACAATAATGTACCCAAACAATAAAATAAATTCCTTTTATATTTCCCTGCCTTGTTGTTTATGTGTACATACAGAGGAAGAATGTGAGAACAGCACACATTTCATCGTTACTGTGTTTCTGCTCCAGCCTGCCTAAAAGAAAAGCGTTTTTGGGATTAAATGGACTTTTTTAGCTGCTGCAGTGCAGGATGAACTCAGAATAGACCCATTTCTCACCTTATTATTCTAAACCATGCAACGAAGAAGAAGAAATGCATAATAAATACTGTACAGCATGTAGTCTAATGGACATGACTTGTGTTATAGCTGACTTGGGCAGTGAAATGTTTAATTTTTTTAATTCATGTGGTCATAGTTGTCCACAACTCAAATCAGAATATAAGAAGAAATGTTTTATACCACCTCAAGAAGGCTTCCTATCAGAAAGGTAGGAAGGTATTTCAAATGTACAACTGCAGTACTTAAATCTAAGTAAAGTAATTTCCCTGACATTACTGTGTTACGCATGTAACAGGTTTTATACTTCCTGTGAGTATAATCCAATCAATCTTATTTTCATACTGTATATCCGTTGTGTAATTTGATAAATTGTGTTGTATGTGGTGCTCGCATCGGGTACTACTGAGACTTCATTGCCCTCTTCAGAGAAGACTCTGACTGCAACATGCGTCTTTGTAAAGAGAGAAACAGACAGAAAAAGTCTCTAACTCTGCTTGTCAGCTCGCTCTGCTCCGTTAAAACTGAATTTACCATACAGAATTGAATACGAGTGCACTCCAGATTTAGCTGCAGCCAGCTGACCGTGTGCTTCTCCCTATACCGCAGTTCTGTGTCCATGCATGCAGCAAACTGAAAGCACTGTCTGTCGGAGCGTCTACGTGAAAAGAGAAGGAAGACATTGCTGGTAGTATTGTCTTCAGAGTTGTTAAACACCTCAGCGCACTGAAGGAAGCCATCTGACTGTGTGAGGGGCAAGATCGTTGATGTCTGCAGGCAGAGTAGGAGCTCTCCTGTCTGACTGGTCCACCAATAGCAGAGAAGATGACCCCTTGAGACACAGCCCCTCCTCATTTGCATAATGAGGCAGAAATGCATACAAAAATTTATAAAAGACAGGCAGAAATAAATACCATGGGTGAAAATAAATAAGGTAAATAAATACAAAGGAAGAATAAAACAGACAAAAATATTAAAACACACACATAAATAAATACATTAAAAAAATTAGTAATAAATAAAGTTGAATAAACAAATAAGGTAATTATAACAAAGGTGAATAAGTAAAGGCACTAATTAAAATATAAACATTTATGTCTCCTTGTATAATTTAATTACTACCTACATTTATTTATTTACTTTATTTTTTTGCGTATTTAATTGGATGCTTATTTATTTATTTAGCATTTATTTATTTCTGTATTTATTTCTGGCTGTGTCAGGATCGGTCCTCCATAACGGGGTGGGAGAGTTATCAAGCACGTAAAGTTTGGTTAAGATGTGAGCATGTACACTGAAGTTACAACAACTTCCTGTGTCATGGCGAAGACTTGATCTCTGACGCCACGCCACGGACACACCCATTGACGAAAACTCGCAAATAGCACAACTTTTCATCTTCAATGCCTTTAGAAGGCACAGCACAAATTTGAAGTCGGTCGGACTAAATCCCTAGGAGAGTTCGTTAAAGTACGAAGTGTGTAAATCATCCAAAAATGGCCGTAAAATTCAAAATGGCCGACTTCCTGTTGACTTTAGGCTATGGATTCTTGAGGCTTTTTGTGCGTCTTGATATGATACATGTCCCCAGAAAATTTCGTGCATGTAGGTTGAACGTGAACGAGGGGCTAATTTTTTCCAATTTTCTAGGTGGCGCTAGCGAGTCATTTTGCGACGCCCATGTGTGAAACTTGTAGAATACGAAATTTTTCACCGGTTCTGACATGTTTGCAAATTTTGGTGAGTTTTCGAGAATGTTTAGGCCATGTCAGTTGAGCCTACTTTGCAGAAAAAAGAAAAAAAATATAATCCGAGCAAATTCAATAGGGACCTCACACAGTCGTGCTCGGGCCCTAAATATAATCCGAGCAAATTCAATAGGGACCTCGCACGGTCGTGCTCGGGCCCTAATGAACAACTGAAGAAATGTAAAGTGTGAGTTGGTCTGATTTGACAAAGTTGATCCCAACACTACACACCCCTCTGTCCTCAAGATAAACAGGAAAGCTCTTTCTCACAGATCCAGTTCTTCTTATTATATCCGCTCGTCCATTTTCCTTGTTTATCGCAGCATGCTGCAGCGTAATAATTGCTGTACGGGTGTCCTGTTGCCCAGAACCTGTAGGAGAAATAAAATGTTGTCACTCTTTATTTTAGATTATTTTCAATTTGAAGTAATCTGTTGGATTTCACTTATATGTTTTTTTTATTATTACCATAAATGACAATTACAATTTTAATAACATGTTTAACACATAATTCAGCTTTGTAAATTAATATAATGTGAATTAACATTTTTTTCATTTATTTTCATCTAATTAAAAAAACAAACTTCTTTTAGTAACAAAATGAATTGTGATGGAAACTTTAACTTTAAAAGCGTCTCACTCTAGTGTCAGCGGTGAGTCGTCCACCCATTTCCATTTCCATCCTGTTTGTGTCCGTTCTGTGGCCTGTAGACCAATCCAGGAGTCTCCATCCTTGTTCAGCTCAGTGACACATTTCTAGTAGTTGACAAGAGACAATAATCATTTCTCTGTTCATAATTCAGTAATTCTATTGTGGTACATGTGTGATGTCTGAAAAGTCTGAAGGAAAATGAAAATCTGTGGCAACTTTTCAGTTCATCAGTGGTGCATAAATCAGAAACACTCAGAGGACTGATGGAATTCAGCTCCTCTTGTAGAATAACCATTGTTCAGTGGTGGGAAAAAGTACTAAATGTTCCTACTTAAGTAAAAGTACAGATACCACACTAAAATGTTACTCAAATAAAAGTCATCCAGTAAAATACTACTCAAGTAAAAGTGAAAAAGGACCTGGGTTTAAAAGTTCATGAGTATCAAAAGTAAAAAGTACTTTTCAAAATTGTTGATCCTACAAAAAGCAACGTATCTTTTTAAATTTACTGAAGACAGTGCTGTGTAAAAAAATTCAAGACTTAGGCCAAATAAAAAAGCTTGAACTTTTACCAACATCTTTATTTTCAACAAAAATAGACAGCAGTTAGAAAAGAAAAGTTTCAGCGGAGAGGTTCAGAGATGGATGCAAAGTAGAGTCCCATTCTGTTACCAGAACAGAGACCCGAGTTGACATGAAGCCATGTAACAAGTGATTTTCACCTTGTTTTGGACCTCCTTTTATAGCTCTGTTTCTAAGCATTACATCACCTCTTGGCTCTCTTTCCTGCTGCTCCTGGATCTGTGGAAATCCCCAGATATTTGGTGTCTCTTATCATCTTCTGACCTTTCAGCATTTTGGTGGATTGTCACTTTTATTTAACCTAACTTTAGGTGTCTATATAGAATATATTGGTGGATGTTTTGTAACACAGTTTTCACACAGATCTGCTTCTACATTCCTTCTACAACATGTTTACAGTGAATCACAACGAGGAAAACTGAGTGGCAAGATGACAGGTGGATGTTTCCTTTTCTGTGTGGGGGATTAGCCTGCGTTATTGCTCTGCTGCTGTGGTAGTTTCCCCTTCAGACCGTCTGACAGACACAGAAGCACGTTTGGGACTGTATGTTAGGATGAGACAAGGAGGTGGAAACTAAAACTACCTGAAAACACTTTCAGGCAGAAATCTCACCACAAATGTGAACTTCAGCACCTCCGATAAAGCTCACAGACCCAAACAGAGCCAGTTTGCTCCTCAGTTTTTAGATGCTTATAATGCAAAACTCTGCTGAAACATTGTTTTTGAAGTTTTCTCTTTCAAATTTATAACCTTAGTCTCAGAGAATATTCAAGTGTTTTTTTGTCTTCGCTCCGTAATGTTTTTTATTTCCACCTACAATGGCCCTAATGCATCGTCATAGGAAGCCGACTGGCTGCAGGTCAGAAACAGAAGTAACAGATCACTGGCAGCTACATCTAAGATCACACACTCAGTAACAAACACACTCACCTGTTCCTCTTCGTTGTTTATGATCACCAGATGTGCTCCTTTCCTTTGACAGTCACTTCTGCTGTTATACCAAGTTTTCTCCTCATTGGATTTAAAGTAACAGCTGCATCCAAATCTCTTCCATCCTTCAGGACAACACTTCCCTTCATGTCAAATGAGTGTTAAAAGATGGATTTCATGTCATTCATTGTTAAATTGATAAAACTTGTTGTTTGACTTTCTTCTTAAATATCTTTCTTGCCTGCCACTTGTTGTTTACTCTATAAATACACTCAGGTTTTGTCTCATTTCTAACAGAAATAAACAGAGAAAACAGTTCAACAGGATAAAATAATTAAAATGAAAATCAATGGCAAAGTCAAGTTATATCAAGTGAACTGGTGTGATGCTGGTGTTCACTATTAGTTTTTAAACTTTTCTCACCATCAGGTTTGTCCTTCAGCTGCTTTACTTCATCCTGTAACTGGCTGTGATTTTTCCTCAGTGTCTCGTAACTGCTCTGCAACTGACTGATGTTGACTGCTGTGTCATGAGAAAAAACAACAAGAGATAAAAGAGTAAGACAATTTCAAAATATTTATGCTCAATTAGCAGTGTGAAGTTAGATCCTGTGTATTTTGGTATTTGTTCTTTTTTTACATTTACATTTACTCATTTGGCAGACACTTTTATCCAAAGCGACTTACATTTGAGGAACAACAAGCATCAACAGAGCATCAACTACAGATCTACAACTGACTATACATACTAGTAAGAGCAGCAATAAATGCTAGTAAGAGCTCACAGTACATATCACATTAATGGGGTAAATATCTAGGGAAGGAAGTAAGAGTTACAAAAAGTGCAATCAATACAAGATCATTGTAGGGGATAGAAGAAAAAGAGCACAGGAAGTGCATGTTAGAGATGTTACACGAGGAAGTGTTCTCGAAAGAGATGAGATTTCAAGAGCTTCTTGAAGGTTTTAAAAACCTTTCTTACCTGAAATTTGTCCCTGCAGCTCGCTGTAGTTGTTGTACAGTTTGTCGTATCTGGTCTGCAGCTGGTCTTTTTCCATCTGGTGAGAAGCACAACAACATAAGAAACACACCAACAACACCAAATCATTCTGCATTTCCAAACAATTCATGCCTATGAAGCGGCATATAGAGCATGATCTGCCTCTATATTTCTTTAAAAGTTGACTCAGTCCCTTCTGTCCTCTTCTTGTTGCAGTTGTTGGTTTCTTTCAGTTTATTATCAGTGTCTGCTGGAACTACACAAACTGAGCTACAATGCAAGAAATGATGATAGTCCAGAGAGCTTATATGTGATATTCAGATGAGAACAAACATCTTTAGAGCAGTGCTCACCTAACTATATAAATTCTGTTTGTCTTCCTCTTCTGCACAGATCAACAGGTGTATGAACCTGTGTTGATTAGCTTTAGTGCTTTTACCTAAAAAGTCTCTTGGACAAAACTACAGCAGAAAGTCACATGAAGTATTGATAAAATACATGTTCATGCACCTGTTATGTTATCTAACAGAGAATAAAAGGTTTTTAACTTTACAAAACACAGAGAGGGATTCAAGTTATGAGACTTTGGATTTAAAACATAATTCCTCACAGCGTATGAAGACTCCAGCCAATATCAGAAGATACATCACTCCCAGAGTCGCTGCAGTAAAACACCTTCTTCTGACACGATTCTTTGGAGTCTGAGGTCCTACAGAGACAAAATACAGAGAGAACATTTAAATTATTCTTGTTTGAAGTTTGAAGTGGCCGCTGTGAACTGTGGAGTTTCATAGTGGCACATTGGCTGCATTACCGTAACCAGCTATGAGGTAACCGAGGTGCGGACCTCTGTAATTATATGTAGGCTATAACCTATCAATAGAAAAAAATCTAATAACAACTATTGATAACACGATCAACTTAAATGAAGGCTTCAGGACCCTGAGGACGCAGCAGATTACACTGTCAAACCCTTATTTCAACTTGACAAACTGTTTCTCTCATTAGAAGCACATTAAAACGGCGTGCGCGCACTAACTGAGAGCCCCGCTCTGAATTCAGCAGTAACCTGCTGTTTTTTATGTTGTCATATAGTAACAATAGTGGCCATTATGCAGTCTGCACATGTCATTCCAACAAAGTCCTGTGATGCCAGTTGTAGGCTGTCAGATACATTTAGCCTGATACATGTTGTGAAGATTAGTATAGCAAGATTTCCCTGTTTGCACGACCTGATCATAGCGTGTCTGTCTGTATCTCTTATTTTATACAATTTTAGTGAGCCAAGCTGTGGAGAGAAAGACCTTGATGAACAGCCTGTGGTTAGTGTGTTCTTAACCAACCACAGTGCTTTGCCCACTTCCTGGTTTGAGCCTTCATTACACACACACACACACACACACACACACACACAGAGGAAAAGAACAAATTCAGCTTTAATAAAAGTATTTTTTGCCAACAGGTCCCTTTGTAGGCCTGTGTTTTTCATTATAGATCATTAGTTTGTGTAACTTGTGTGATTTTGGTGTGAATTTCTGTAAATAAGCTCTATTAAAAGAAACAAAGTCTGGACCTCACTAATTTCTAAACCCTGGTTACGGCCTGACAGGCTGAGTCAGCATTCACAGCCTGTGTTCTTCTACAAACAAACACTTGTATCTCCTCCCACAGTTTGATGTAAAAACGTAAGTGGATGACATCATCAATAGAGTGAAGCAGCCTTGGAAAATCTTCTTAAAATCTTCTCTTTAACTCGCCGTCATGCCAACAATTTTCACTGTTGACACACAAATAGTTTTTGATATCTTTGTGGGGATGTTCATGCACACAGGCTAGTTTTGCTGTCATTGTCCAGACTTGCACAGTCTGTTTCACTAACAGATTGAGGATTTTAGTCACGGGACGTCTGGATCTCAAGTTATCAGAGAAACAGGCTCAGCAACGCCAGCTATCGCTCTGCCGTCGCAGAAAAGCGTCAGAATTTCAACATCTTTCAAACATTATTGGTATTATTCAAGCCAGCAATCAGTTTAGCGTCAGCTTTCAACAGCCCACATTCACTCTGCAGTTTCTTCAGAAACTGGATTCTCTAGTTACTCGTTGTCATTCTGTCAGTAAGAAAATTGACTCTCGTGGCACCAGATTACAGAAACAAGACACCTGATAATGACCCATAGTTAATGGTAACTGATTAATGAATTATACATTTTTATATAGTCACACAAAAATGTACATTAACGTCCTTCTTACAACATCATTTCAGACTTACTTGCTTTTTGTGACCCAGGATCAGCGTGATGCTTTTCATCCTCTGAGATCTCCAGCTGATTCTCCTCTCCCGCTCCTCTGTTGTCTTGAACTCTTCCGGTATATCTCACATTCAAGCTTGAATCTGGTGCAGTGAGAATCCTTGCAGACATTTTGAAACACTGAAAACTTAGTGAACAGCTTCACTGTCTGCTTGTTTGTCTTTGGGTTGGGCAGCTTTCAAAAGAGGAAGTAACAGCAGGACTCACCACTGACACAGATGGACACCACAACATATGTATTATTGAAGACTTGACTTTAATTGAGGCATAAACTACATAAAACTATATTTAAAGCTGAAACATAAAGATGTTTTTTGTCAGTGACACTGAGGAAGTATATGGTTTTCACTCAACAGCAGGTTTGTGCTCACATTCACACATTTGTGCAAAGCTGCATTCATGTTCTCCATATAGTTTATTCACACATGCATCTCTGACACAGGAAATGTGATGTGTTGACCAGTTATTTTTGTTCTGCCTAGTAGATGAAATGACATGAAATTTTAATGGTTCAATGATGATAATAAACCTAAGATGTTAAACACATAACTGTTCTCTTGTAATTTTATGAAGAAAACAAAAGAGATGATTGAATATCATCCTTACTGACACACATACAGGGGAGGTGACTTATTATCAGTTCATGCATCTTGTGTGGATTTGATATCTTTTGATTAGCAAAACAGCCCAAGTATAAATGCAACTAAGCATGAAAGATGGATTGAAATCTGATTCAAAATCAGGTGTATTCTTCTCTCCAAAACACATTCATAATCTTTCCTCCTCCCAAGTGTAACTACATCAGTAAGTGGTCTGTGGAAGAAGCCTATGAGGTTTGTCCTTTATGATAATGGCTTAAATAACACTGAAACAGAAAGGAGCCGTCTTTCCCCTTGTTGTCATGTATGTGACATCTTAGGCTTTTTGAAAACAGGCTGTTGTAATATCCCTCTCTGCAGAGAGGGTAAGTGCACATGTAGTTGTGTGGATGACTTCCAACCAGACTGTTCACTGTGTAGGGCAGAGGAACAATATCTATGTAATCCAGGTTGTTCAGGATGCAACACAGAATGAACAACTGAAGAAATGTAAAATGTGAGTTGGTCTGATTTGACAAAGTTGATCCCAACACTACACACCCCTCTGTCCTCAAGATAAACAGGAAATCTATTTCTCACAGATCCAGTTCTTCTGATCATTAAATCTGCTCGTCCAATTTCCTTGTTTATCGCAGCATGCAGCGTAATAATAGTTGCTGTGCGGGTGTCCTGATGCCCAGAACCTGTAGGAGAAATAAAATGTTGTCACTCCTGATTATTTTCAATTTGAAGGAAGCTGTTGGATTTCACTTGAAATATTTTTATTGGCAGTAATAAATGACAATTTAACTTTTAATAATGTTTTTAGCTCATAATTCAGTTCTGTAAATTAATATGATGTGATTTTTGTTGTTGTTTTCATCCTAATTTAAAAACATACTTATCTTATTAACAAATGGACTTGTGATGGAAACAAACAACTTTTAAAACTTCTCACAATTCTGTCAGCGGCGAGTCGTCCACCCATTCCCATTTCTGTCCTGTTTGTACCCGTAGACCAATCCAGGAGTCTCCACCCTTGTTCAGCTCAACGACAAATTTCTAGGATTTGACAAGAGACAAAATAATTTCTGTTCATAATTCTTAATTCAAAACTGGTTGAATACAGCATTGTAAGTTACAGTGAATCACAACGAGGAAAACTGAGTGGCAAGATGACAGGTGGATGTTTCCTTTTCTGTGTGGGGGATTAGCCTGCGTTATTGCTCTGCTGCTGTGGTAGTTTCCCCTTCAGACCGTCTGACAGACACAGAAGCACGTTTGGGACTGTATGTTAGGATGAGACAAGGAGGTGGAAACTAAAACTACCTGAAAACATTTCAGGCAGAAATCTCAGCACAAATGTGAACTTCAGCACCTCCGATAAAGCTCACAGACCCAAACAGAGCCAGTTTGCTCCTCAGTTTTTAGATGGTTATAATGCAAAACTCTACTGAAACATTGTTTTTGAAGTTTTCTCTTTCAAATTTATAACCTTAGTCTCAGAGAATATTCAAGGTTTTTTTGTCTTCGCTCCGTAATGTTTTTTTTTCCACCTACAATGGCCCTAATGCATCGTCATAGGAAGCCGACTGGCTGCAGGTCAAAACAGAAGTAACAGATCACTGGCAGCTACATCTAAGATCACACACTCAGTAACAAACACACTCACCTGTTCCTCTTTGTTGTTTATGATCACCAGATCTGCTCCTTTCTCTTGACAGTCACTTCTGCTGTAATACCAAGTTTTCTCTCATTGGATTTAAAGTAACAGCTGCATCCAAATCTCTTCCATCCTTCAGGGCACCACTTCCCTTCATGTCAATGATGTTAAAAGATGGATTTCATGTCATTTAAATTGATTAAACCATGTTTCACTTTCTTCTTAAAGATCTTTCTTGCCTGCCACTTGTTGTTTGCTCTATAAAAGTAATGGCAAAGTCAAGTTAGATCAAGTGAATTAGTTTGATGCTGGTGTTCATTGTTCATCACCTTCAATTTTATCCTTCAGCTGCTTTACTTCATTCTGTAACTGACTGTTGTTGACTGTCATTTCTTGAGGAAAAACAATAAGAGATAAAAGTCTTTAGAATATTTTAAAATATGTATTCTTAATAAGCAGTCTGAAGTTAGATGCTGTGTATTTTGGTATTTGCTTATTTTGTTTTGAAACCCCGAGACCTGATCCCGATAAGCGGATGAAGGTGGATGGACGGTTTTTAAACCTTTCTTACCTGAAATTTGTCCCTGCAGTTCGCTGTAGTTGTTGTTCAGTTTGTCGTATCTGGTCTGCAGCTGGTCTTTTCCGAAGTGACTGAAATATCTGGTGAGAAGCACAACAACATAAGAAACACACCAACAACACCAAATCATTTGCCTCAAACTAAAGACAGAATTGCATTACTTTCTCTGCATATTTTAATGTTCTATGATAAAACACCTTTCGTGTTATCAGACCATCCAAAGCGCTTTACATGTTACATTCACACTCGTTCATCACAATGTGGTGTTCAGTATCATCCCAAAGGACACTTTGACATGCAGACTAGAGGAACCTTCCGATTAGTGGGCGACCCTCTTTACCTCCTGAGCCACAGCCGTCCCAAAAAACATCAAGTAACTATAAAAGAGGTTTTTGTTTTTTTAGCTATGGGGTATATTTTATTTTCAGAGACGTTGTCTATGTGTTTTTAAACAAAGTACAGACTCATATGCACTATGTTCATTGACATCTAATCCTCTCAGAACTGGCTCTGAAGTAATTCCCCTCCTAGCGTGACTGCAGTGTAAAAATTATGGACATGAAAACAACAGTCTTTGTTGTGTGCAAAAAAATTTTCTTAAGTTCAGCCAAAGCTAGAATGAGGCTTCATTAGTCTGAGTTAACCAGAATGAAAGTTTACTTGTTTTTAGTAAAATGTTCCCACTTTGTTTCCACGGACTGTGTTTCTTTACTGAGCTGTGCGGTGGAAGGATGCTGCCGAGACACAACACTGGCAATAACCCAACCTGTTACTAGGATCAAGATACCTGTTTGATTTTTATAACTCAGACTGCTGTGATCTCATAATAACTTCAGCTGAATGTTAGAATGCATTTTTACACAGAGCTGGCAGGACAAATGATTACAGCGATAAATAAATCTTTCAGCATGCATGTGGCAGGTCAGTATTATATGAAGATGAACAAAAAATAAGAACCTATCCTTTAAAGTCTGAAGCTGGTGCTCAAGACAAAACCA
Source organism: Micropterus salmoides (assembly GCF_014851395.1). Taxonomy (NCBI): domain Eukaryota; kingdom Metazoa; phylum Chordata; class Actinopteri; order Centrarchiformes; family Centrarchidae; genus Micropterus; species Micropterus salmoides. The sequence goes on along the minus strand of NW_024040817.1, from coordinate 2,183,196 downwards.
GACCGTCTCAACCTCCTCCAGCTTGATTCATTAGATCTGGTTGTGGAGAACTGGAAAGTACATTTTAGTGTAACTGAGCAAACTTTGGTGGAAAACATTTAATAAATGTGCTTCATAGACCAGTTGCAGCAGTTTTTCTGCATTGTGAACAGGTTCAGTATTTGGTTCTCAGTAGTTGAGGGGTGTATTTTATCTTACAACATATGTATAGGAGGATGATTCCAGTTATGGTCAGAAAGCACAGCACTCCAAGACAAATGCAGCAGCTCTGAAAGGCCTGCTTTGGACGGCTGGAGGATGATTCTCAGTGTGCGGTCCTAAAGTGGCAAAGCGCACAGAGAGCGGGTTCATTAAAGGAAAACACATGCGTCATGTTATCATTCCCCACACATAACATTTTACTCAACAGCTTCACTGCCTTCATCTGTGGTTGTTCACATCTGTATACAGCTGTGACATGTAGTATTAACATTTTAACAAATCATATAAAGACTGTTGTTGACCATTATTATTGTGATGTAAAACAAACATGAAGTCTCTGAAATGAAGAGTTTTAAAGGACAATTAAAATGCACAACTGTCTCACAACTAAAAGCTGTTAAACTGACTTTACATCGTCTCCTCTTGAGTCTCTCTCGGCTCTGTATTAATAACTTCTTCCTGTTATGTGGTTGCACTTTGCATTCTTTTGTAAAGCTGTCTTTACTAGAGTTGATGCTTCTCTAGATCTCAGAAATAATTTTTGTTAATTAAACGTTATCATAACCACTGTTGGTAGTAACGTGTTAAAAAAATAATACAGTTACAGTAATGTATTGCTTTTTGCTGTAACGCAGTAATATAATGCATTACTAAAAAAATCAGTAATATCATACCCGTTACAATCTCAGTAACGCGTGTTACAACGCATTTTAACCCAAAATTAAGTCGGTGAATTATTACAAATACAAAACTAACACCGAGAAACATTTCAGCACCAGAAATACAAATCCATGAGTAAGTAAATTATTTCCTGTTACTGGAATCCGAAGGTCGAGATTTAAGCAGGGTGCAAACTACAGGGGAGCTCGGCTCCTCTTAACAAGACGGTAGCTTCCCAGATGGTCATACGTAAATAGATCTCTATAGGCTGTGTGTTTGTACTTTAATGAATTACTTTAATGATCAGAGAGGCTGCTGTCAGTTCATCCTGACCAATCCTGTCAGAGTGTCGGGGGATTCAAATAATCGGTGACATTATGCTGCTGTACCTCGTGTGTAAATGTGCACAGCGTCTTTCTTAATGGGGAAACGATTCATCCTGTTTCACCCAACCAACCCGCTACTTATCAGAAGGTTATTTCTATGACAGAGACCCACCTGATCGTCGGATATAACTCTGCACATCACTAGAACCCACCTGTGCAGACACAGCTTGCTATCAGAATAAAGTTCCCCTTAAACAGAGAAAGTAATGCAAAGTAAAGCAAAAGTAGTTTAAAGCATTACAATTCAGAGACAGTAATATTGTAATTAACCAATTACTTTCAAATGACAGTAACCAGTAATCTGTACTATAATGTATTACATTTTGTAAGTAAGTTGCCCAACACTGACCATAGCCAATATGAATCATGACCAAAACATTAGATCCAGGTTGTGTTCACAAAACTTGGTGGCAATTAAAATTCAGCTAAGGTGGCAGAAGATTTCAGTAACAGAACAGCTGAAATAAGTAATTTATTAGAACATAATCCAACCAGCTACAGGAATACATGCATTACATTATATGGTAGCAACCTTTGTGTTTCCTGTAGTTATTTGGATTATGTTCTGCACTGTAGATAAATAGAAACAAACATAGACGCTAATGGGCTGCAGTTCTGTGGGATTGGAAATCAACGTGTTACAAACTGAGAGTAAACTCAGAGGTCACACATTAGTCCAACATGATTCAAACAGACGATCACACAAACAAGATAAACATTATTTTTTATATCATTGATTTGTCATAATTTCTCACTTACCTCCGTCGTGTGACTGAAGATCAGTGTGATCATCTCTGATATCGTCTGTACTCTCGTAGATAGCCACCTCTCTTTCTTCCCACTCTACGTTGTCCTCCTGCACCTTTCTGTTGTATCTCACCTTCTTTGAGAAATCTGGTTTGGCATAAAT
>NW_024040817.1:2150539-2180539 GCF_014851395.1 Micropterus salmoides | reverse complement strand
GCTGTCCGTGTTGCATGACCCGGCTTCTGTCTGGTTTCAGTAGAGAAAAATGAGGAAGTAGCAGCAAAGAAACACACTCACTTTTTATTAATTTGACTCTTCTGGATCCAGTTTGGTGGTTTTTCTAACTTCAAATAATCATTTTAAAATGATGTTAGAGATACAACAATACACATGTTTTAAAAGAGCAACCCACATTTTTTCACACCATGGCCAACATTGCTAACCCACTCTCTCTCTCTCTCACACTCACACACACACACACACACACACACACACACACACACACACACACACACACAGCAGATTAACAGTTTACCCTAAACAGGAAATGTCACAGTCATTATCTAGACTGAAACCATTTTTCATCCAAGTTGTAAAGTTTAATAAAGTTAAAATGCCAATCCTAAACCTATGACAGTTGATAAAATACATACATGTTGGCCTCCAAGGTCACCATGAAACTCTGAATAGATCTGTTTCTCATTGATTGGATCCTGTGTTATTGTCCATGTTCCATGCAGATTGTTATGCTGTGGACCCGGGCCTGTCCTCGGGCTTTACATTCACTGCTATCCGCCAGACCCTGTAGAATAGAACGAGCACTATATTGTTATAGGGAAAAGCCACAAAACGCATTGAAATTATTGATGTAAGATTATATATGCAGTTCTTGTGCTCAGAAAATTGTATTGTGGACTGAAACTTCATATTCAGTTTGTCTTGATATGTACTCCACAGAAGAAGAGCTTCAGAAAGTGAAATCATTTTTCTTTATTATTCCAAAATCAAGGGGAAAACAATATTTCACAGTGTTCAGCTTTTAGTAAAGAGAGCAGTACAGAGGAGGATTGATATGAACATGTTGGTGCCCTCATGTGGTGGAGCAGTAGACTGCAGATTCTTTAAACTGAGCTACGAAGAGCCCAAATCAGCAGCGTTTGACTTCTTAAAACAAACCATGATTCAAGTTCAGAGTGCAGTGGAGCAAATCATTTCAAATTCAGTTCTTCAGATGTAGATTACGTACAGGGATTTGGGAGAAAATGGTACAAATTTAAAACAAACTAAATAATTTTCACCTCAACAGCTACACAGATGTAATCTTGCATTGGTGTCGAGTTAAAGCCATGGGTTAAATTGTTTAGTGATTATCATTGTATGAACACGTCAGACTCACATAGTGCTTATTTATAGAAAACATCATATCTGAAAACATGATTGACTTGATAGAAAATGAGTTATTTAGTTTTATCTTTCAGTTTCATTGAATTAGCAGCTTTAAACATTAACCCTGACATATCATGTTTTTAAAAAATCTGAATTTATTGGTGTTATATATTGGTGTTTATCCGTCCACCCATTTCCATTTGACCTTACAATCCTTTCTTTTCACCGATTGCATGTTTAGAACATCTGTGATGGAAAGAAATGCTCCACGGTTTGGTACCATGTATCAATACCAGGAAGTACTTCTTTGTCAGGGACAACAAACATTAATCAATCAGAAATACTTTATTGATCCCAGAGGGGGAATTCTTGTGTTGCACACATTGCACATCAAGGCAAAAGGAATATAAATGATAATAGAAAGTTAGAAATAGAAAGAAGTATGGAAAAATATAAAATACAAAGAAAATACAAAGAAATATACAATATTTCCATAATTAAAAGATTTGTTATGGTGAACAGTAATACTGAATAAATAATACCAGAAAGTCCCATGTGTAATAGTTAGAATGATCTATTGACAGAAATGCAATATAATTTACATAACTGTGTTTTCAGTGGTGTATAAAGACTTTACATAATGAAGCATTATGTTTTTATTGCATGCCACGAAACTGAACATTACTACTTGAGCTCAGAGCAAACTAACTTTGCCAGCAGTGCACTATGTTGCCATCATTTACTAATACTGTTACATCAATTAAAGATGGTAAAAGGTCTTCATTAATACACGTAAGTCAAACCACAACTGTAAAACACTTTTAGATTTGACAGCATCACAAGCAGGAAATATGTTTTTCCTAAAAAATACCAGCTGTTTGTGAACTGCGAGCATTTTATTACTTGATTTTTTGTTTTCTAATTGATGGCCATAGCCGTCACCACAGTACGCATTTGTCTTTCATTTTTTTTGTTTTGCTGCATTATGAGAACATTTGGTCCATTTTGTTAGTTTGTCTAAGGTTACAGGATGTATTTGAAGCAGCCTGTGAGAGAAGATAATGTACGTCACAGTTTTAAGGCTACAGTTAAATCTTATACAGGCTTGAGGACAAACAAATATTATCAGTATCAATATTATACCACTTATGTACAAATAAAATTTCTAGCTGAGCCTCTAATTTGAATACACACATTCAGTTCTTTTTATATTATATAACTTTATTAATCCTCCGTAGGGGATATTTCAGTCGATATAGCAGCACAAAGGAATATAAAGTACACATGCAGTATGATAGAAATAATAAAATTTAGTTTTGATTCTACAGTGTTTAATATTTACGTAACTCCATCCAGAAAGTGTCCACACCTTTGTAGAGGTTGACCAGTCTGTCCACTCTCTGTTCTTTATTTTCTTGCATGCAGAACGAGAGCGTGTAGGTAGTTTCTCAACTGACTGCGCTTAAGATAATGTTGATATTAAACAGTTCTTCATAACACTAGATCACAGTCAGTGACAACAATTTAGAAGGTTTACCATATTTATTTCTACAGTAACCATGTACGGCAATTGCGTTGTAGTTTTTGTAGATTTGGTCAACATTATGCAACTAAAACACTTACCCAGAGGTGTAGGTATAGAGAGTGCAGGCAATGCACCCGCACTGGGACCTGTGACGGGGGGGGCCCGCCAGGTCACGAGCTGGACTTTGATAGTTGCATGGTCAAAATGCATCTGGACTCATCATTAATCAGCAGACTCCCAGTTTACCTCTTACCATTATGGTGACAGTAAGATCAAGTGGTACGCTTTAAGAGTCTTCTTCTGTGGTTAGAAAAAGTGTGTAGCTACTGTGTTGTTAGTTTATAACATTGAGTTATGAAGAGTTAATATCGTGTTCATGAGACCATGTGGAGACGCTATTGTGAAGTAGCCTTGGCTGGCCAGAGGGTGTCGCCATTACTTGCTCCATATGTGAACCCCTTTTAATATAGTCTCAAACTGGTTAGTTAGATTTACATTTATTCATTTAGCTGACGCTTTTATCCAAAGCGACTTACAATTGCTATACATGTCAGAGGTCGCACGCCTCTGGAGAAACTAGGGGTTAAGTGTCTTGCTCAGGGACACAATGGTGGATGTGTCAAAGTGGGGAATTGAACCCGGGTCTCTCACACCAAAGGCATGTGTCTCATCCATTGTGCCATCACCACCCTAGATACATGAAGCTCCTTATATCTTTCCAAAGAGTAATATCCTTTAAATGACAGTACCTAATGGTGACTTATTTGTTTTTTATCAGACTATAATGAGAATGATGGATATTGGAATATTCTGATGAGCACTGCAGGAGCTCAATACAGTTAAAAGAAGAAATCACATCTCCTCCTCTTCATTCCTGTGTCCTGACCGATACACCACCCGGTTTACTGACTGAAATCCTTGTGAACTAGCTGCTTAATTGCCTCTATAACTATAGTAATAATCTTTATTTATAGAGCACCTTTCAAAAACAAGTTACAAAGTGCTTTAACAAGTGCAAAGGCAATAAAACACATAAAAACAAATACATGATAAGATCAAGAAAACACTAAAATACACGTTAAAAGTAAATATCTGTGCGTGTGAGGTTCGTAACTGTGCAGCCCAGCGGCCATCATAACATCCTGCATTGGGCACCGTTGTTAATGTCTTACGCTACTGCTTATACTTGGCCAGTTCAGGCATCTTACATTTACATTTAAGTGTCTTGCTCAAGGACACATTGGTGTCTTGCAGTGGATTTGAACCCGGGTCTCTCACACCAAAGGCAACCAAATCCGCTGCGCCATCACCACCCATCTTGTGTGAATTAGATTGATTTGAATTACCAACAAAACCCAAAGCGTAAATGCAACCAAGCATTCAAGAGATACTGAAATCTGATTTACCATCTGATGCATTCTTCACTCCAAAACACATTCATAATCTTTACTCTGCCCAAGTGTAGCTACATCAGTGTGGAAGTAACCGACAGAAATTATACATTTTTCCCCTGTCGTTATGTAAATGACGTCTCCAGCTATTGTAACATCCCTCTCTGCAGAGAGGGTAAGTGCACATGTTGCTGTGTGGATGACTTCTAACCAGACTGTATCAAACAAACAAACAATATCTATGTAATCCAGGTTGTTCAGGATGAAACACAGAATGAAGAAATGTAAAATGTGAGTTGGTCTGATTTGAAAAAGTTGACCCCGTCACTACACACCCCTCTGTCATGAAGGAATACAGGAAATCTCTTTCTCACAGATCCAGTTCTTTTATCATCATATCTGCTATGTGTCCATTTTCCTTGTTGATCGCAGCATGCTGCAGCGTACTGGTCCCAGGGCTGGTGTGAAAATCCGGCTGCCCCGAACCTGTAGGAGAAATAAAATGTTATTTTCGAATTTCTGATTATTTGAAGCAAGTTGTTGGATTTCACTTCATATATTTTTATTATCGGTAATACATAATAATAATTTTTTTAAAAACTTGTTTAGCATGTAATTCAGTTTATTAATTTAATATAATGACACAAAACTTTTAAAACGTCTCACATTTTGTCAGCGGCGAGCTGTCCACCCATTTCCATTCCCATTTCCGTTTCCATTCCCGTCCTGTTTGTATAAATCTTTCTGTGGCCCTAAGACCAATCCAGGAGTCTCCACCCTTGTTCAACTCAATGACACATTTCTAGGATTTGACAAGAGACAAAATCATTTCTCTGTTCCTAATTCTTAATTCAAAACTGGTTTGAATACAGCATTGTAAGTTACAGTGAATCACAACGAGTGGCAAGATGACAGGTGGATGTTTCCTTTTCTGTGTGGGGGATTAGCCTGCGTTATTGCTCTGCTGCTGTGGTAGTTTCCCCTTCAGACCGTCTGACAGACACAGAACCACGTTTGGGACTGTATGTTAGGATGAGACAAGGAGGTGGAAACTAAAACTACCTGGAAACACTTTCAGGCAGAAATCTCACCACAAATGTGAACTTCAGCACCTCCGATAAAGCTCACAGACCCAAACAGAGCCAGTTTGCTCCTCAGTTTTTAGATGGTTATAATGCAAAACTCTACTGAAACATTGTTTTTGAAGTTCTCTTTCAAATTTATAACCTTAGTCTCAGAGAATATTCAAGTGTTTTTTTTATCTTCGCTCCGTAATGTTTTTTATTTCCACCTACAATGGCCCTTATGCATCGTCATAGGAAGCCGACTGGCTGCAGGTCAAAAACAGAAGTAACAGATCACTGGCAGCTACATCTAAGATCACACACTCAGTAACAAACACACTCACCTGTTCCTCTTCGTTGTTTATGATCACCAGATCTGCTCCTTTCCTTTGACAGTCTCTTCTGCTGTCAGACCAAGTTTTCTCCTCATTGGATTTAAAGTAAGCTGCATCCAAATCTCTTCCATCCTTCAGGACACCACTTCTCTTCATGTCAAATGAGTGTTAAAAGATGGATTTCATGTCATTCATTGTTAAATTGATAAAACTTGTTGTTTGACTTTCTTCTTAAATATCTTTCTTGCCTGCCACTTGTTGTTTACTCTATAAATACACTCAGGTTTTGTCTCATTTCTAACAGAAATAAACAGAGAAAACAGTTCAACAGGATAAAAGAATTAAAATGAAAATCAATGGCAAATTCAAGTTATATCAAGTGAACTGGTGTGATGCTGGTGTTCACTATTAGTTTTTAAACTTTTCTCACCATCAGGTTTGTCCTTCAGCTGCTTTACTTCATCCTGTAACTGGCTGTGATTTTTCCTCAGTGTCTCGTAACTGCTCTGCAACTGACTGATGTTGACTGCTGTGTCATGAGAAAAAACAACAAGAGATAAAAGAGTAAGACAATTTCAAAATATTTATGCTCAATTAGCAGTGTGAAGTTAGATCCTGTGTATTTTGGTATTTGCTCTTTTTTTACATTTACATTTACTCATTTGGCAGACGCTTTTATCCAAAGCGACTTACATTTGAGGAACAACATACAAGCATCAACAGAGCATCAACTACAGATCTACAACTGACTATACATACTAGTAAGAGCAGCAATAAATGCTAGTAAGAGCTCACAGTACATATCACATTAATGGGGTAAATATCTAGGGAAGGAAGTAAGAGTTACAAAAAGTGCAATCAATACAAGATCATTGTAGGGGATAGAAGAAAAAGAGCACAGGAAGTGCATGTTAGAGATGTTACACGAAAGTGTAAGATTTCAAGAGCTTCTTGAAGGTTTTAAAAACCTTTCTTACCTGAAATTTGTCCCTGCAGCTCGCTGTAGTTGTTGTACAGTTTGTCGTATCTGGTCTGCAGCTGGTCTTTTTCCAAAGTGACTGAAATATCTGGTGAGAAGCACAACAACAATAGAAACACACCAACAAAACCAAATCATTCTGCATTTCCAAACAATTCATGCCTATGAAGCGGCATATAGAGCATGATCTGCCTCTATATTTCTTTAAAAGTTGACTCAGTCCCTTCTGTCCTCTTCTTGTTGCAGTTGTTGGTTTCTTTCAGTTTATTATCAGTGTCTGCTGGAACTACACAAACTGAGCTACAATGCAAGAAATGATGATAGTCCAGAGAGCTTATATGTGATACTCAGATGAGAACAAACATCTTTAGGGCAGTGCTCACCTAACTATATAAATTCTGTTTGTCTTCCTCTTCTGCACAGATCAACAGGTGTATGAACCTGTGTTGATTAGCTTTAGTGTTTTTACCTAAAAAGTCTCTTGGACAAAACTACAGCAGAAAGTCACATGAAGTGTTTATAAAATACATGTTCATGCAGCTGTTATGTTATCTAACAGAGAATAAAAGGTTTTTAACTTTACAAAACACAGAGAGGGATTCAAGTTATGAGACTTTGGATTTAAAACATAATTCCTCACAGCGTATGAAGACTCCAGCCAATATCAGAAGATACATCACTCCCAGAGTCGCTGCAGTAAAACACCTTCTTCTGACACGATTCTTTGGAGTCTGAGGTCCTACAGAGACAAAATACAGAGAGAACATTTAAATTATTCTTGTTTGAAGTTTGAAGTGGCCGCTGTGAACTGTGGAGTTTCATAGTGGCACATTGGCTGCATTACCGTAACCAGCTATGAGGTAACCGAGGTGCAGACCTCTGTAATTATATGTAGGCTATAACCTATCAATAAAAAAAATCTAATAACAACTATTGATAACACGATCAACTTAAATGAAGGCTTCAGGACCATGAGGACGCAGCAGATTACACTGTCAAAACCCTTATTTCAACTTGACAAACTGTTTCTCTGATCAGAAGCACATTAAAACGGCGTGCGCGCACTAACTGAGAGCCCCGCTGTTCTCTCCCCTTCAGGAGAGACGCTGTGCGCATTTACGCACGAGCCGCAGCAGCATGACTTCATAATCAAATCTCCCAACACGCCAACAGGATCGGTCAGAATCTAATGTTAACTAATGTTTTTAGTTCTTCTACAGAAGGTCTCTCACACAGTCCAGGTTCAGACAGTAAATCTGAGTAAAGCAGCCGTCCTCCTGATCAATCCTGATCTCCATCAGAAAGTCTGAACCTTTTAGAAGCTGGTTGTTAAAGTTGAATTCTGTTTCCTCTGCAGAGTTTTCTCTGTCTGCACCTGTCAAGTTTTTAACTACAAGGTTTTTTATTTTGCTGCTTAAATTATTATTGCTGTGACATTACAGTGCGAATGAAAACGTTTAAATGACTGACAGCAGCCTCTCTAATCATTAAAGTAAATAGTTAAAGAAAACACTCATAAATAATAAAGAAAACACCTGGAAAGCTAATTAGAGAAAGAAAGAAAATAGGTCTTTGGTTGAGGGCATGTGGATGGTTTATGCACATGATTATTACATTATAGTCAGAGCCGATCCATGCATCACATGAATTCAGCTCCTATACTCTTGACAAAACAGTGCAACCAGCTGCTGACGTCAAATAATGAGGCTGTAATATCAACCAGAGCATCCTCTGAATTCAGCACCAACCTGCTGTTTTTTATGTTGTCATATAGTAACAATAGTGGCCATTATGCAGTCTGCACATGTCATTCCAACAAAGTCCTGTGATGCCAGTTGTAGGCTGTCAGATACATTTAGCCTGATACATGTTGTGAAGATTAGTATAGCAAGATTTCCCTGTTTGCACGACCTGATCATAGCGTGTTGTAGCAAACCTAGATTTAGTTATGCATTTTAATAAATTTATGAGAATTGATACCCAATTATGAATTAAAATTCATAAAATCAGAATTTCCTCGTTAAGGGCACCACCGGAGTTGTTATAATCCTAGAGTCTCCGGATCTCTAGGTAGTTTTGAATAATTATACAATTATTACTAGTGATCAGTTAGTTAATAATCGCTCAATTATCTTAAATCAGTCAGTCAGTCTCATATCTAAAGGGTCAATTCTCTTGGCAGGGACGTAGAAATAGGCAACACACACAGCTCTTGATTATATTACAGTGAATTTATTCTCTAACTAATGTAATAAAAGGATGGTTGAATACAAGGAAAATAAACAATTGCTGAACAATGAGCCTGGAGGTTCGATTGTGGGAAGCATTTGACTCATACGGCATAGAAGAGCTAATGAAAGTAAACTAACGCTATGAGTTTAGGAGTTAAAAGGAAATCTCTGTCCACAGAACGTGTGTTAAGTCTTACTGTTTGTCGACAGCCTGCTTTTGGCCTGCTGCACGGGTCCCACGCTAGCTGCCGATCCTGGCTTTTTTCTAGGGATTCTCCGGGGTTTTCCGTGTCTGATTGAAAACGCCTCCTCTGTCTGGCAGTTCGGCTGTTTGCAGGTTTCCTTCATTGTCACTGGCGAGACCACGTGGCTTGGTCTGACCTCGGTGAAGTTGGCTCGACGAAAAAGGCTTAAAATGGAACTCGGTCGTTCCTGAATTAGTCCAGTGTAACTTAACAAACTGATAACTTTAACAAAACAAAAGAAATAAAGAAAATAAAACAAACTGAAGGCAGATCGATGTCGCGGCACTTCAGGTGTGTAGCTTGAAGCGAACAAAAGGCCGGACGCGTGCCGAAGCGTCCAGAGAGCCGAGAGAGAGAGCAGAGAAGAGTGGAAGAGAGAAGAGATCGAACGACGTCACGTGTCGCTCTTTTGTTGCCTGGGGCGTGGTTTCCCGAGGGACTGCCTCTCTAAACTTAATGTCTAAAAGAAAAGAAAATCTATTTTTTTTATTTATTTATTTATTTATTTAAACAGGAAAAGATTAAGAGCAATCGGTCCTGACTCAGTATAGAACTGATTTTCAGCAGGTTCCTGTTCTGCAGAACATGAATACCTCAAACACAACAAAACTCCAAGACCATACAATAACAAACACACAGCAACAAGCACAACAAACTACGATAGTAGTATTTGCACATTTACAATCAAATATTTACCACAATCGAACCTCGATGGTCAAACGGTTGTACTGTTCTAAGTATTTGGTAACAGGAAACAATTGTGACATTATTGGTCAGGATATTTATACATTTAACGGCATTTCCGACGAGGGCATGTAATACTTATTTCGTCCACTTGGGGGAGCTCAGGTTACATGAGGAAAGCTTGGATTAATCCAAGATCGTCTCTCCTTAGAAACCCAGGACATTCCACAAAGTCAGGTTATTGTTGATTCATCCTTAAATTCAAGCTGGCGATTAAGAGTATAGTAAAACATTTCTTTATCATCATTTCTAAAGGAATTTTGTAGGAAAGTATTATGAACAAGCATTGATCACATTAGATGAAGGAGTGTCTTGCTGAAAACAAAAACACTGCAAAAGTTTCTTTCTTTTCAGCACTAATATCAACAACAGATAGCAACAACAGTTAACATAACTACTCAAATAGAGGATTTAATTAAACTTAATGAAATGCTTTGAGTCTTTGGAGACTCCAGTCATCCAAAGTTTGGCTACCTGGATCATGTCACACTTGGGTGAGACAGGGGTTTTCTTTTGATGTGGTAATAAAACAAAGAGCAAGGTCAGTTGCCACGGAAACATGTGGGGGGGGGCAGTTTTGATAGGCTGTTCAGGGAGATGCTACTCGCTGGTTCGTGTCCCTTTGTCAGTTTAACAGTCAGGCCCCGCGATATCAGCTTCGGAATCAAAAAGGTGCCAGTTTTATGGTCGGGATAGCACTTAGAGAAAGCAACTTTGACCCCTCCCCTTCTTCTCTGGGGAGGAGAGAAGAATTTGGAGTAGCTCCAAATTTATTCAATATAAAATGCACAAATCCACACCGTTGTTCACTACAGTGTCTGTCTGTATCTCTTATTTATACACACACACACACACACACAAACACACACACACAAACACAACACACACACACACACACACACACACACACACACACACACACACACACACACACACACACACACACACACACACAGAGGAAAAGAACAAATTCAGCTTTAATAAAAGTATTTTTTCCCAACAGGTCCCTTTGTAGGCCTGTGTTTTTCATTATAGATCATTAGTTTGTGTGATTTTGGTGTGAATTTCTGTAAATAAGCTCTATTAAAAGAAACAAAGTCTGGACCTCACTAATTTCTAAACCCTGGTTACGGCCTGACAGGCTGAGTCAGCATTCACAGCCTGTGTTCTTCTACAAACAAAAACTTGTATCTCCTCCCACAGTTTGATGTAAAAACGTAAGTGGATGACATCATCAATAGAGTGAAGCAGCCTTGGAAAATCTTCTTAAAATCTTCTCTTTAACTCGGCGTCATGCCAACAATTTTCACTGTTGACACACAAATAAACAGTTTTTGATATCTTTGTGGGGATGTTCATGCACACAGGCTAGTTCTGCTGTCATTGTCCAGACTGTCTGTCTGTTTCACTAACAGATTGAGGATTTTAGTCACGGGACGTCTGGATCTCAAGTTATCAGAGAAACAGGTTCAGCAACGTTAGTGCCAACTAGAAAAGAATAGCATCAGAATTTCCATACTTTCAAATGTTGTTGGTAATTTTTAAGCCAGCTATCCAGTTTAGCGTCAGCTTTCAACAGCCCACATTCACTCTGCAGTTTCTTCAGAAACTGGATTCTCTAGTTACTCGTTGTCATTCTGTCAGTAAGAAAATTGACTATTGTGGCACCAGATTACAAAAACAAGATACCTGATAATGACCCATAGTTAATGGTAACTGATTAATGAATTATACATTTTTATATAGCCACACAAAAATGTACATTAACGTCCTTCTTACAACATCATTTCAGACTTACTTGCTTTTTGTGACCCAGGATCAGCGTGATGCTTTTCATCCTCTGAGATCTCCAGCTGATTCTCCTCTCCCGCTCCTCTGTTGTCTTGAACTCTTCCGGTATATCTCACATTCAAGCTTGAATCTGGTGCAGCGAGAATCCTTGCAGACATTTTGAAACACTGAAAACTTAGTGAACAGCTTCACTGTCTGCTTGTTTGTCTTTGGGTTGGGCAGCTTTCAAAAGAGGAAGTAACAGCAGGACTCACCACTGACACAGATGGACACCACAACATATGTGTTATTGAAGACTTGACTTTAATTGAGGCATAAACTACATAAAACTATATTTAAAGCTGAAACATAAAGATTTTTTTTGTCAGTGACGCTGAGGAAGTATATGGTTTTCACTCAACAGCAGGTTTGTGCTCACATTCACACATTTGTGCAAAGCTGCATTCATGTTCTCCATATAGTTTATTCACACATGCATCTCTGACACAGGAAATGTGATGTGTTGACCAGTTATTTTTGTTCTGTCTAGTAGATGAAATGACGTGACAAGTATTAATGGTTCAATGATGATAATAAACCTAAGATGTTAAACACATAACTGTTCTGTTGTAAGTTTATGAAGAAAACAAAAGAGATGATTGAATATCATCCTTACTGACACACATACAGGGGAGGTGACTTATTATCAGTTCATGCATCTTGTGTGGATTCGATATCTTTTGATTAGCAAAACAGCCCAAGTGTAAATGCAACCAAGCATTAAAGATGGATTAAAATCTTATTCAAAATCAGGTGTATTCTTCTCTCCAAAACACATTCATAATCTTTCCTCCTCCCAAGTGTAACTACATCAGTAAGTGGTCTGTGGAAGAAGCCTATGAGGTTTGTCCTTTATGATCATGGCTTAAATAACACTGAAACAGAAAGGAGCCGTCTTTCCCCTTGTTGTCATGTATGTGACATCTTAGGCTTTTTGAAAACAGGCTGTTGTAATATCCCTCTCTGCAGAGAGGGTAAGTGCACATGTAGTTGTGTGGATGACTTCCAACCAGACTGTTCACTGTGTAGGGCAGAGGAACAATATCTATGTAATCCAGGTTGTTCAGGATGCAACACAGAATGAACAACTGAAGAAATGTAAAATGTGAGTTGGTCTAATTTGACAAAGTTGATCCCAACACTACACACCCCTCTGTCCTCAAGATAAACAGGAAAGCCCTTTCTCACAGATCCAGTTCTTCTGATCATCATATCCGCTCGTTGTCCATTTTTCCTTGTTTATCGCAGCATGCTGCAGGGGTAATAATAGTTGCTGTGCGGGTGTCCTGTTGCCCAGAACCTGTTGGAGAAATAAAATGTTGTCACTCCTGATTATTTTCAATTTGAAGGAAGCTGTTGGATTTTACTTGAAATATTTTTATTGTCAGTAATAAATGACAATTTAACTTTTAATAACGTGTTCAGCTTAGTAAATTAATATAATGTGAAGTAATATTTTTTTCATTTGTTTTCATCTAATTTTAAAAACAAACTTATTTTAGGAAGAAAATGAATTGTGAAGGAAACTAAAAACTTTAAAAGCGTCTCACTGTACTGTCAGCGGCGAGTCGTCCACCCATTCCCCTCCTGTCCGTTCTATGGCCCGTAGACCAATCCAGGAGTCTCCATCCTTGTTCAGCTCAGTGACACATTTCTAGTAGTTGACAAGAGACAATAATCATTTCTCTGTTCATAATTCAGTAATTCTATTGTGGTACATGTGTGATGTCTGAAAAGTCTGAAGGAAAAAGAAAATCTGTGGCAACTTTTCAGTTCATCAGTGGTGCATAAATCAGAAACACTCAGAGGACTGATGGAATTCAGCTCCTCTTGTAGAATAACCATTGTTCAGTGGTGGGAAAAGTACTAAATGTTCCTACTTAAGTAAAAGTACAGATACCACACTAAAATGTTACTCAAATAAAAGTCAGCCAGTAAAATACTACTCAAGTAAAAGTGAAAAAGTACCTGGATTTAAAAGTTTGAGTATCAAAAGTAAAAAGTACTTTTCAAATCTATTGATCCTACAAAAAGCAACGTATGTTTTTAAATTCACTGAAGACAGTGCCGTGTAAAAAACCAAGACTTAGGCCAGATAAAAAAGCTTGAACTTTTACCAACATGTTTATTTTCAACAAAAATAGACAGCAGTTAGAAAAGAAAAGTTTCAGCGGAGAGGTTCAGAGATGGATGCAAAGTAGAGTCCCATTCTGTTACCAGAACAGAGACCCGAGTTGACATGAAGCCATGTAACAAGTGATTTTCACCTTGTTTTGGACCTCCTTTTATAGCTCTGTTTCTAAGCATTACATCACCTCTTGGCTCTCTTTCCTGCTGCTCCTGGATCTGTGGAAATCCCCAGATATTTGGTGTCTCTTATCATCTTCTGACCTTTCAGCATTTTGGTGGATTGTCACTTTTATTTAACCTAACTTTAGGAGTCTATATAGAATATATTGGTGGATGTTTTGTAACACAGTTTCCACACAGATCTGCTTCTACATTCCTTCTACAACATGTTTACAGTGAATCACAACGAGGAAAACTGAGTGGCAAGATGACAGGTGGATGTTTCCTTTTCTGTGTGGGGGATTAGCCTGCGTTATTGCTCTGCTGCTGTGGTAGTTTCCCCTTCAGACCGTCTGACAGACACAGAAGCACGTTTGGGACTGTATGTTAGGATGAGACAAGGAGGTGGAAACTAAAACTACCTGAAAACACTTTCAGGCAGAAATCTCACCACAAATGTGAACTTCAGCACCTCCGATAAAGCTCACAGACCCAAACAGAGCCAGTTTGCTCCTCAGTTTTTAGATGGTTATAATGCAAAACTCTACTGAAACATTGTTTTTCAAGTTTTCTCTTTCAAATTTATAACCTTAGTCTCAGAGAATATTCAAGGTGTTTTTTGTCTTCGCTCCGTAATGTTTTTTATTTCCACCTACAATGGCCCTAATGCATCGTCATAGGAAGCCGACTGGCTGCAGGTCAAAAACAGAAGTAACAGATCACTGGCAGCTACATCTAAGATCACACACTCAGTAACAAACACACTCACCTGTTCCTCTTCGTTGTTTATGATCACCAGATGTGCTCCTCTACTTTGACAGTCACTTCTGCTGTAATACCAAGTTTTCTTCTCGTTGGATTTAAAGTAACAGCTGCATCCAAATCTCTTCCATCCTTCAGGACACCACTTCTCTTCATGTCAAATGAGTGTTAAAAGATGGATTTCATGTCATTCATTGTTAAATTGATAAAACTTGTAGTTTCATTATTTAGTAAATATCTTTCCTGCCACTTGTTGTTTACTCTATAAATACACTCAGGTTTTGTCTCATTTCTAACAGAAATAAACAGAGAAAACAGTTCAACAGCATAAAGAATTATAATTTAAAATCAATGGCAAATTCAAGTTATATCAAGTGAACTGGTGTGATGCTGGTGTTCACTATTAGTTTTTAAACTTTTCTCACCATCAAGTTTGTCCTTGAGCTGCTTTACTTCATCCTGTAACTGGCTGTGATTTTTCCTCAGTGTCTCGTAACTGCTCTGTAACTGACTGATGTTGACTGCTGTGTCATGAGAAAAAACAACAAGAGATAAAAGAGTAAGACAATTTCAAAATATTTCAAATGAGTTTTAAAAGATGGATTTCATCTCATTCACTGTCAAACTGATAAAACTTGTGGTTTCATTATTTAGTAAATATCTTTCTTTCCTGCCACTTGTTGTTTACTCTATAAATACACAGGTTTTGTATCTGATTTGAACAGAAATAAACACATAGAAAAACAGTTCAACAGGATAAAAGAACTATAATTATAAGTAATGGTGTGATGTTGGTGTTCATCGTTCATCACATCTAATTTATTCCTTCAGCCGCTTTACTTCATCCTGATTTTCACTCAGTGTCTCGTAACTGCTCTGTAACTGACTGATGTTCACCGCCATATCTTTAGAAAACCATAATAGATAAAAGAGTAAGACCATATGAAAACATTTATGCTTGATAACCAGTGTGAAGTTAGATCCTGTGTATTACAGTATTTGCTTATTTGTTTTTAAACCTTTCTCACCTAAAAGTTGTCCCTGCAGCTCGCTGTAGTTCTTGTTCAGTTTGTCGTATCTGGTCTGCAGCTGGTCTTTTTCCAAAGTGACTGTTGAGAAACAACATAAGAAACACCTCAACAACACCAACTCATTCACTATAAACTAAAGACAGTTTAGTTACTTTCTCTGCATAATTAAAATCACTCTAATTCAAACCATAATTTAGTTATTTAGTGTCCTTTAACCTGCCGTGTATGTGGAGATGTTGTAACAACTGGATAACTGACTCGCTCATGTATCAAGTGTGATGAAGAACCAAAATGCAGATCAACACAGTCAAGTAACTGTGCTTAAATGGCGTGAAAGGGTACATCCTGAATGCGGTATATTCAGCTGCCATAAAGAATAGCTCCAGACTCACATGCCATTTGATCAATAAAATGATTGTTTTGTTCATGGCTCTGAAGTTTTTCCCCTCCTACCTTGACTGCAGTGTAAACAAAATGGGACATAAAATCTTCAGTCTTTGTCGCGTGAACAAATGTTTTAGGTACAGGCAAAGCTAGAATGAAGCTTCATTAGTCTGAGTTACACAAATTGAAGGTTTTCCTTCCAAAGTTCATGTGTTTTTAGAAAAATGTTCTTGATTTTTCTAACTCAGACTTCTGAATTCTCATAATAGCTTCAGCTGAAAGTTAGAATGTACTTTTACACAGATAACTCTTTCAGCGTGCATATGGCAGGTCAGTTTTATTTGAAGATGAACAAACAAAACAGAACCTGTCCTTTAAAGTCTGAAGCTGGTGCTCTTCACCATTTGAACAAGACCGTCTCATCTTCCTCCAGCTTGTTTTATTAGGCTACGTTCAGACTGCAGGCCTTAAAGGTGATTCTGCAGAGAGTTTGTAGATATTTGAGTCCAACGGCCAAACAAACTCATGGACACGCATTGCCATGGTAACCAGTCCTACTCTGCTGAAATATAGCAGAATCCACAACGTCTGCTGTCCGAGAGCAAGTTAGCTTCAATAAGAGGGCATGTTTTAGTGGCACGAAGTCAAAGCTAACTTTGGGGCTAACCTCCTTCACTCTTAATTCAACAGTTGGCAGCAGCACACGTAAGATCCTCTTTAGTCCGGAGAAGCTGCAGTCTTTATTCACCGGCCTCTGGAACTTCTACTGTACATTTACTGCTGAACAAGACTTATTGCTGACCCGTTTCTCTCTATTCACCGAGACACCCGTTCACGCTCACGCTCCGTCTATTCCTCCTCTACCGCACACAGACTGACCGCTGAGGCAAAGCTAACAAAGCTAACCAGCTGGGATCATCACAAACATGAAAACAGACAGACATGAGGAAATATTCACTGAATTTAACAAAAACTGCATTGGATAAGAATTTCAAAGCATCCCTTTAATGCTTAATTCTGTGGGGTTTTTTGGCCTGCAGTCTGAACGCAGCCTTAGATCTGGTTGTGGAGAACTGGAAAGTACATTTTAGTGTAACTGAGCAAACTTTGGTGGAAAACATTTAATAAATGTGCTTCATAGACCAGTTGCAGCAGTTTTTCTGCATTGTGAACAGGTTCAGTATTTGGTTGTCAGTAGTTGTGGGGTGTATTTTATCTTACAACGTATGTATAGGAGGATGATTCCAGTTATGGTCAGAAAGCACAGCACTCCAAGACAAAATGCAGCAGCTCTGAAAGGCCTGCTTTGGACGGCTGGAGGATGATTCTCAGTGTGCGGTCCTAAAGTGGCAAAGCACACAGAGAGCGGGTTCATTAAAGGAAAACCACATGCGTCATGTTATCATTCCCCACACATAACATTTTAGTCAACAGCTTCACTGCCTTCATCTGTGGTTGTTCAACATCTGTATACAGCTGTGAAATGTAGTATTAACATTTTAACAAATCACATAAAGACTGTTGTGTTGACCAATTATTATTTTTGATGTAAAACAAATATCATCTTATCTGAAAATGTAGAGTTTTAAAGGACAATTAAAATGCACAACTGACTCATAACTAAAAGCTGTTAAACTGACTTTACATTAGTAGTATTAGTATTAATAACTTCTTCCTGTTATTAATACAGAGCTGAGAGACGTACATAAATAGAAACAAACATAGACGCTAATGGGCTGCAGTTCTGTGGGATTGGAAATCAACGTGTTACAAACTGAGAGTAAACTCAGAGGTCACACATTAGTCCAACATGATTCAAACAGACGATCACACAAACAAGATAAACATTATTTTTTTATATCATTGATTTGTCATAATTTCTCACTTACCTCCGTCGTGTGACTGAAGATCAGTGTGATCATCTCTGATATCGTCTGTACTCTCGTAGATAGCCACCGTTCTTTCTTCCCACTCTACGTTGTCCTCCTGCACCTTTCTGTTGTATCTCACCTTCTTTGAGAAATCTGGTTTGGCATAAATATCTGAGGACATCTTGAGAGGACTGAGACAGTTGAACAGTAGCTGCACTTCACTTCCTGTAACTGCTCTGTGTTGATTGGTTACTATGCTGCTGTAAACCTTCAATGTGTACAAGTATACTCTGCAGGACTAACTGTAGTAGATATACTACTGTACCGATGCTGCTGTCCGTCTTGCATAACCCGGCTTCTGTCTGGTTTCAGTAGAGAAAAATGAGGAAGTAGCAGCAAAGAAACACACACTCACTTTTTATTCATTTGACTCTTCTGGATCCGGTTTGGTGGTTTTTGTAACTTCAGTTAGACGACTGTGTTGTCAAATCTTTGGATTCACTGTATGACACAATTTAGACAAAACTAAATAAATCCATGGGTATAAAACTGAAAATAATAATTTTAAAAATGATGTTCAAGATAAAACAACAATACACATGTTTTAAAAGATCAACCCACATTTTTTCACACCATGGCCAACATTGCTAACCCACTCTCTCTCTCACACACACACACAGCAGATTAACAGTTTGCCCTAAACAGGAAATGTCAGTCATTATCTAGACTGAAACCATTTTTCATCCAAGTTGTAAAGTTTAATAAAGTTAAAATGCCAATCCTAAACCTATGACAGTTGATAAAATACATACATGTTGGCCTCCAAGGTCACCATGAAACTCTGAATAGATCTGTTTCTCATTGATTGGATCCTGTGTTATTGTCCATGTTCCATGCAGATTGTTATGCTGTGGACCCGGGCCTGTCCTCGGGCTTTACATTCACTGCTATCCGCCAGACCCTGTAGAATAGAACGAGCACTATATTGTTATAGGGAAAAGCCACAAAACGCATTGAAATTATTGATGTAAGATTATATATGCAGTTCTTGTGCTCAGAAAATTGTATTGTGGACTGAAACTTCATATTCAGTTTGTCTTGATATGTACTCCACAGAAGAAGAGCTTCAGAAAGTGAAATCATTTTTCTTTATTATTCCAAAATCAAGGGGAAAACAATATTTCACAGTGTTCAGCTTTTAGTAAAGAGAGCAGTACAGAGGAGGATTGATATGAACATGTTGGTGCCCTCATGTGGTGGAGCAGTAGACTGCAGATTCTTTAAACTGAGCTACGAAGAGCCCAAATCAGCAGCGTTTGACTTCTTAAAACAAACCATGATTCAAGTTCAGAGTGCAGTGGAGCAAATCATTTCAAATTCAGTTCTTCAGATGTAGATTACGTACAGGGATTTGGGAGAAAATGGTACAAATTTAAACAAACTAAATAATTTTCACCTCAACAGCTACACAGATGTAATCTTGCATTGGTGTCGAGTTAAAGCCATGGGTTAAATTGTTTAGTGATTATCATTGTATGAACACGTCAGACTCACATAGTGCTTATTTATAGAAAACATCATATCTGAAAACATGATTGACTTGATAGAAAATGAGTTATTTAGTTTTATCTTTCAGTTTCATTGAATTAGCAGCTTTAAACATTGACCCTGACATATCACGTTTTCAAAAAATCTGAATTTATTGGTGTTATATATTGGTGTTTATCCGTCCACCCATTTCCATTTGACCTTACAATCCTTTCTTTTCACCGATTGCATGTTTAGAACATCTGTGATGGAAAGAAATGCTCCACGGTTTGGTACCATGTACCAATACCAGGAAGTACTTCTTTGTCAGGGACAACAAACATTAATCACAATCAGAAATACTTTATTGATCCCAGAGGGGGAATTCTTGTGTTGCACACATTGCACATCAAGGCAAAAGGAATATAAATGATAATAGAAAGTTGGTATATAAAGAAGTATGTAAAAATATAAAATACAAAGAAAATACAAAGAAATATACAATATTTCCATAATTAAAAGATTTGTTATGGTGAACAGTAATACTGAATAAATAATACCAGAAAGTCCCATGTGTAATAGTTAGAATGATCTATTGACAGAAATGCAATATAATTTACATAACTGTGTTTTCAGTGGTGTATAAAGACTTTACATAATGAAGCATTATGTTTTATTGCATGCCACGAAACTGAACATTACTACTTGAGCTCAGAGCAAACTAACTTTGCCAGCAGTGCACTATGTTGCCATCATTTACTAATACTGTTACATCAATTAAAGATGGTAAAAGGTCTTCATTAATACACGTAAGTCAAACCACAACTGTAAAACACTTTTAGATTTGACAGCATCACAAGCAGGAAATATGTTTTTCCTAAAAAATACCAGCTGTTTGTGAACTGCGAGCATTTTATTACTTGATTTTTTGTTTTCTAATTGATGGCCAGAGCCGTCACCACAGTACGCATTTGTCTTTCATTTTTTATTGTTTTGCTGCATTATGAGAACATTTGGTCCATTTTGTTAGTTTGTCTAAGGTTACAGGATGTATTTGAAGCAGCCTGTGAGAGAAGATAATGTACGTCACAGTTTTAAGGCTACAGTTAAATCTTATACAGGCTTGAGGACAAACAAATATTATCAGTATCAATATTATACCACTTATGTACAAATAAAATTTCTAGCTGAGCCTCTAATTTGAATACACACATTCAGTTCTTTTGATATTAGATAACTTTATTAATCCTCCGTAGGGGATATTTCAGTCGATATAGCAGCACAAAGGAATATAAAGTACACATGCAGTATGATAGAAATAATAAAATTTAGTTTTGATTCTACAGTGTTTAATATTTACGTAACTCCATCCAGAAAGTGTCCACACCTTTGTAGAGGTTGACCAGTCTGTCCACTCTCTGTTCTTTATTTTCTTGCATGCAGAACGAGAGCGTGTAGGTAGTTTCTCAACTGACTGCGCTTAAGATAATGTTGATATTAAACAGTTCTTCATAACACTAGATCACAGTCAGTGACAACAATTTAGAAGGTTTACCATATTTATTTCTACAGTAACCATGTACGGCAATTGCGTTGTAGTTTTTGTAGATTTGGTCAACATTATGCAACTAAAACACTTACCCAGAGGTGTAGGTATAGAGAGTGCAGGCAATGCACCCACACTGGGACCTGTGACGGGGGGGCGCCAGGTCACGAGCTGGACTTTGATAGTTGCACGGTCAAAATGCATCTGGACTCATCATTAATCAGCAGACTCCCAGTTTACCTCTTACCATTATGGTGACAGTAAGATCAAGTGGTACGCTTTAAGAGTCTTCTTCTGTGGTTAGAAAAAGTGTGTAGCTACTGTGTTGTTAGTTTATAACATTGAGTTATGAAGAGTTAATATCGTGTTCATGAGACCATGTGGAGACGCTATTGTGAAGTAGCCTTGGCTGGCCAGAGGGTGTCGCCATTACTTGCTCCATATGTGAACCCCTTTTAATATAGTCTCAAACTGGTTAGTTAGATTTACATTTATTCATTTAGCTGACGCTTTTATCCAAAGCGACTTACAATTGCTATACATGTCAGAGGTCGCACGCCTCTGGAGAAACTAGGGGTTAAGTGTCTTGCTCAGGGACACATTGGGGAATTGAACCCGGGTCTCTCACACCAAAGGCATGTGTCTCATCCATTGTGCCATCACCACCCTAGATACGTGAAGCTTCTTATATTTTTCCAAAGAGTAATATCCTTTAAATGACAGTACCTAATGGTGACTTATTTGTTTTTTATCAGACTATAATGAGAATGATGGATATTGGAATATTCTGATGAGCACTGCAGGAGCTCATTACAGTTAAAAGAAGAAATCACATCTCCTCGTCTTCATTCCTGTGTCCTGACCGATACACCACCCGGTTTACTGACTGAAATCCTTGTGAACTAGCTGCTTAATTGCCTCTCTAACAATAGTAATAATCTTTATTTATGGAGCACCAAAAACAAGTTACAAAGTGCTTTAACAAGTGCAAAGGCAATAAAACACATAAAAACAAATACATGATAAGATCAAGAAAACACTAAAATACACGTTAAAAGTAAATATCTGTGCGCGTGTGAGGTTCGTAACTGTGCAGCCCAGCGGCCATCATAACATCCTGCATTGGGCACCGTTGTTAATGTCTTACGCTACTGCTTATACTTGGCCAGTTCAGGCATCTTACATTTACATTTAAGTGTCTTGCTCAAGGACACATTGGTGTCTTGCAGTGGATTTGAACCCGGGTCTCTCACACCAAAGGCAACCAAATCCGCTGCGCCATCACCACCCATCTTGTGTGAATTAGATTGATTTGAATTACCAACAAAACCCAAAGCGTAAATGCAACCAAGCATTCAAGAGATACTGAAATCTGATTTACCATCTGATGCATTCTTCACTCCAAAACACATTCATAATCTTTACTCTGCCCAAGTGTAGCTACATCAGTGTGGAAGTAACCGACAGAAATTATACATTTTTCCCCTGTCGTTATGTAAATGACGTCTCCAGCTATTGTAACATCCCTCTCTGCAGAGAGGGTAAGTGCACATGTTGCTGTGTGGATGACTTCTAACCAGACTGTATCAAACAAACAAACAATATCTATGTAATCCAGGTTGTTCAGGATGAAACACAGAATGAAGAAATGTAAAATGTGAGTTGGTCTGATTTGAAAAAGTTGACCCCGTCACTACACACCCCTCTGTCATGAAGGAATACAGGAAATCTCTTTCTCACAGATCCAGTTCTTTTGATCATCATATCTGCTATGTGTCCATTTTCCTTGTTGATCGCAGCATGCTGCAGCGTACTGGTCCCAGGGCTGGTGTGAAAATCCGGCTGCCCCGAACCTGTAGGAGAAATAAAATGTTATTTTCGAATTTCTGATTATTTGAAGCAAGTTGTTGGATTTCACTTCATATATTTTTATTATCGGTAATACATAATAATGCATTTTTTAAAAACTTGTTTAGCATGTAATTCAGTTTATTAATTTAATATAATGACACAAAACTTTTAAAACGTCTCACATTTTTGTCAGCGGCGAGCTGTCCACCCATTTCCATTCCCATTTCCGTTTCCATTCCCGTCCTGTTTTTATAAATCTTTCTATGGCCCTAAGACCAATCCAGGAGTCTCCACCCTTGTTCAACTCAATGACACATTTCTAGGATTTGACAAGAGACAAAATCATTTCTCTGTTCCTAATTCTTAATTCAAAACTGGTTTGAATACAGCATTTTAAGTTACAACAATAAGAAAAACTGAGTCACAAGATGACAGGTGGATGTTTCCTTTTCTGTGTGGGGGATTAGCCTGCGTTATTGCTCTGCTGCTGTGGTAGTTTCCCCTTCAGACCGTCTGACAGACACAGAAGCACGTTTGGGACTGTATGTTAGGATGAGACAAGGAGGTGGAAACTAAAACTACCTGAAACACTTTCAGGCAGAAATCTCACCACAAATGTGAACTTCAGCACCTCCGATAAAGCTCACAGACCCAAACAGAGCCAGTTTGCTCCTCAGTTTTTAGATGGTTATAATGCAAAACTCTACTGAAACATTGTTTTTCAAGTTTTCTCTTTCAAATTTATAACCTTAGTCTCAGAGAATATTCAAGTGTTTTTTTGTCTTCGCTCCGTAATGTTTTTTATTTCCACCTACAATGGCCCTAATGCATCGTCATAGGAAGCCGACTGGCTGCAGGTCAAAAACAGAAGTAACAGATCACTGGCAGCTACATCTAAGATCACACACTCAGTAACAAACACACTCACCTGTTCCTCTTTGTTGTTTATGATCACCAGATGTGCTCCTCTACTTTGACAGTCACTTCTGCTGTCAGACCAAGTTTTCTTCTCATTGGATTTAAAGTAACAGCTGCATCCAAATCTCTTCCATCCTTCAGGACACCACTTCCCTTCATGTCGTTAAAAGATGGATTTCATGTCATTCACTGTTTAAATTGATAAAAATGTTCTTAAATATCTTTCTTGCCTGCTTGTTTATTCTATAACTACAATCTCATTTTTAACAGAAATAAACAGAAATAAACACTTTGCAAACAGCTCAACAGCATCAAATAATTTAAAGTAATGAAAAAGTTAAATTATTAAGTGAATTTTTTCACTGTTCATCACCTTTAATTTTGTCCTTCAGCTGCTTTACTTCATCCTGTAAGGCTGTGATTTTTCCTCAGTGTCTCGTAACTGCTCTGTAACTGACTGATGTTCACTGCCATATCTTGAGTAAAACAATGATAGATTAAAGTGTAAGACAGGATGAAAATGTATTATGGTATTTGCTTTTTTTCAAACCTTTCTTACCTGAAATTTGTCCCTTGACCTCGTTATAGTTGTTGTACAGTTTGTCGTATCTGGTCTGCAGCTGGTCTTTTTCCAAAGTGACTGACGACATAAGAAACACACCAACCCATTCACTTTAAACTAAAGACAGAATTAAGTTACTTTCCCTGCATAATTAAAATCTCTATTTCAAACTGTAAGTCAGTTTTTTAGTGTCTTTAACCTGCCACGTACTATTACTGGATCACTGACTTGCCGACTGATCAAGTGTGATGAAGAACCAAAATGCAGATCAACAACATCAAGTAACTGTGGTTAAACGGCGTGAAAGGGTAATCCTGAATGCGGTATATTCAGCTGCCGTATAGAATAGCTCCAGACTCAAATGCCATATGATCAATAAAATGATTCATGTTTTGTTCCTGGCTCTGCAGTTATTCCTCTCTTAGTGTGACTGCAGTGTAAATGGGACATAAATACTTGTGAACAAATGTATTTTTCAGGCAAAGCTAGTATGAGGCTTCCTTCCAAAGTTCATTTGTTTTAGTACAATGTTCTCACTTGAATTTTATAATTCAGACTTCTGAATTCTCATAGTAGCTTCAGCTGAATGTTAGAATTTTTACAAGGAGCTGGCAGGAGGAATGTTTACAGCGACAAATAACTCAAATAGCTTTCAAAATGCACACGGCAGGTCAGTATTATATGATGAACAAACAAAACAGAACCTGTCCTTTAAAGTCTGAAGCTGGTGCTCTTCACCATTTGAACAAGACAGTCTCATCTTCCTCCAGCTTGTTTTATTAGGCTACGTTCACACTGCAGGCCTTAATGCTCAATTTCTCGATTTTTATCCCAGATCTGATTTTTTTAACAGTTCACATTATTGCTTAAATGTGGCCCATATCAGACTGCAGTGAGGATTAAAACAAGGAGAATGGTTCGTTCTTTCATTATTTCGTTTCAAAACCAAATCGAAAAACCAAAAAACAACTTGTTTTTTTTGGGGGGGGGTTCTGTTTTAAAACCAAAACGGAAAAAAAGACAAACAGAAAACAAAAAAAGAGACATTGGTTTTTGTTTTTCTGTTTTAAAACCAAAAATATTGATATTTAATAAGTCTGATTTGTGCAGCTTTGTGTGTTACACTTGATAAAGCTGCAGCAGATACACTTGGGTGATGGCGGTGCCTGATTAAATGTAATTAAGATGAGCTTGAGGATCAACATAAGTGGGTTTTTAGTTAACAATATCATAAAGCTGCAGTACCGGAGGCTGCAGGTAACCAGCTGCTTCAGATCAGCCCAAAACAAAATGCTTTCCTGATGCTGACATACTTAGAAAGTGTTTGTGGCTCTGTAATATAGTGTTCACTTCTACGATCAAATTCGCCACAGTTGTCAAAATTAAATATAAAATTAGTTGACTTTTTGTTTCACAGGATACACAACCACAAGTCTCAAAGGTCCTGGCCCTCCTTTCATCCCAACCATGTTCTCACTCAGTCTTTTCTCTTAAATAGCCTGTCACACACCTTCACAAAGTGACGCTACAGCGCTTCCCCCACTGCGTTGACCTATGACGCTATAGGGATCTCCAGTGTGTTCCCACCGCCGATAGGCCTTGACCATGCCGTATGTGACAAGTCAGGGAATGAGAACAGGTTGTAGGCATGATGCGAACTACGGGGGAGCCAGGGGAGCTTAGCTCACCTAAATGAGACAACGGCTCCCCTAAAAGCATGACAGAAAGAAAGAAAGAGAGGGAGGGAGTTGTGGGCAGTTACATAGTACAGCGCAAGAAAGTTGTGAACACTTCATAAGTCATAATTCGGGAGAAATGTGACCTGTGAGAGGACAATAAAAAACGTGAGTCTCCCGTGAGCTAACCTCTGCGGCTCCTTGTTTACTTCTGTAGCCTGCAACAGCGTGCTACGTGTGGCGTTGTGTTATTCTTCTGCGGGTCACTTGGACAGTTCACACTGGAGTCTGATATGGGCCACAATTAAACAGTAATGTGAACTGTCAAACAAAAGAAATTGGATCTGGGGGTAAAAAATCAGAATTAAGGCCTGCAGTGTGAACGTAGCCAAAGTGGCTTGGTCTGTTCACACTGTCATAAAAAGATCAGATCTGAGTCAAATATGAGCAAAAATCAGATTTGGGTCACTTTGGCCTGCAGTCTGAACGCAGCCTTAGATCTGGTTGTGGAGAACTGGAAAGTACATTTTAGTGTAACTGAGCAAACTTTGGTGGAAAACATTTAATAAATGTGCTTCATAGACCAGTTGCAGCAGTTTTTCTGCATTGTGAACAGGTTCATGATTTGGTTGTCAGTAGTGGGGTGTATTTTATCTTACAACGTATGTATAGGAGGATGATTCCAGTTATGGTCAGAAAGCACAGCACTCCAAGACAAAATGCAGCAGCTCTGAAAGGCCTGCTTTGGACGGCTGGAGGATGATTCTCAGTGTGCGGTCCTAAAGTGGCAAAGCACACAGAGAGCGGGTTCATTAAAGGAAAACAACATGCGTCATGTTATCATTCCCCACACATAACATTTTAGTCAACAGCTTCACTGCCTTCATCTGTGTTTGGTCGACATCTGTATACAGCTGTGTAGTATGTAGTATTAACATTTTAACAAATCACAAAAAGACTTTTGTGTTGACCAATTATTGTGATGTAAAACAAACATGAACATCTGAAATGTAGAGTTTTAAAGGACAATTAAAATGCACAACTGACTCACAACTAAAAGCTGTTAAACTGACTTTGCATCGTCTCCTCTTGAGTCTCTCTCGGCTCTGTATTAATAACTTCTTCTTCTCTTCTCTAAAGCTGTCTTTACTAGAGTTGATGCTTCTCAGAAATTAATTAAATGTGACCATAATCAATATGAATGGTGCCCAAAACATTAGATCCAGGTTGTGTTCACAAATATTTTGTGGCAATTTCAAGAGAAGATTACAACAGAAGATTACAACACCTGAAATGAGTCATTTACTCAGAACATAATCCAACCAGCTACAGGAATACATGGATTGCATGTATGTTTCCTGTAGTTAGTTGGATTATGTTCTGCTCTGTGACTCTGATAGGCTGCAGTTTCATGGGATTGGAAATCTAAATATAACAAACTGAACTGAGAGTTAACTTAAAGGTCACACATTAGTGCAACATATCATTGATTTGTCATAATTTCTCACTTACCTCCGTCGTGTGACTGAAGATCAGTGTGATCATCTCTGATATCGTCTGTACTCTCGTAGATAGCCACCGTTCTTTCTTCCCACTCTACGTTGTCCTCCTGCACCTTTCTGTTGTATCTCACCTTCTTTGAGAAATCTGGTTTGGCATAAATATCTGAGGACATCTTGAGAGGACTGAGACAGTTGAACAGTAGCTGCACTTCACTTCCTGTAACTGCTCTGTGTTGATTGGTTACTATGCTGCTGTAAACCTTCAATGTGTACAAGTATACTCTGCAGTACTAACTGTAGTAGATATAAATTCATTAATTTAATAAACTGTACTGATGCTGCTGTCAGTCTTGCATGACGGCTTCTGTCTGGTTTCAGTAGAGAAAAATGAGGAAGTAGCAGCAAAGAAACACACACTCACTTTTTATTCATTTGACTCTTCTGAATACGGTTTGGTGGGTTTTGTAACTTCAGTTAGGAGACTGTGTGGCACATCTTTGTATTTACTGTATGAAACCATTTAGACAAACTATATAAATACATGGGTATAATACTGAAAATAATAATTCAAAAAATGATGTTGGAGATAAAACAACAATATGCATGTTGTTGCAACATGAGCCACCCACATTCATTCACACCATGGCTAACCTTGCTAACCCACACACAGAGCAGAATAACAGTTTGGCCAAAACAGGAAATCACAGTCTCTGACATTTTCTACTGAGAAACTGAAATCATTTTCCAACCAAGTTGTAATGTTTAATGAAGTTATGATGGTCTGTGAAAGTGTCTACACCTTCGTAGACTCTCTACTCTCTCTCTACTCCATTTTCTTGCATGAAGAGCGACAGCATGGAGGTAGCTTCTCAACTGACTGCACCAAACATAATGTTGATATTAAACAATTCTTCATAACGTTCAGTGATAACAATTTTAAAGGTTTGATGCTGACATGCTGTTTTTACACCTGATCATCATAGCAAAGTCCTCACAGTGTAAAATATTACCTGGCAATGAAGCTCTTTCTGACTCTAATTATGATTGTTGTTTAGAATTAAGTGTGCACAGATTTCTTCCTCTTATACAAAGAGCGACAGGAGTAGGAACCTGTGTTGATTAGCTATAGCGTTCTTCCCAAAATAGTCTCTTGGACAAAACTACTGAAGAAAGTCACATGACGTTTTTTATAAAATACAGCTCACAGTCTAAAAAGAGCAGGGCTGGCTTCTGTTTTCAGATGTTTGTATCACAAAACTCTACCAGCTACGTTAGCACTCGGTCACAAACTGGCTGACACCATAATGCTCTCACTGCAATCCTCCCTCTGTAAGAAGTCTGAATAGAAACCTCTTCTAGAAAAATCCAGTGCTGGTTTGAACAGACCTCTGCGCACTAACTCAGACCTCATGAAGTCTGATAAGACTGGGGGCCAATCTGCTGGGTCATGTGGTGGAGCAGCAACCGTTCCATTGGGGTCTGAACTGCTTGTATCTTCAATATATAGACTTTAAATTGGTCAGAGAAAATTTAATAATATTGAATTAATTCAATATTAAAGTTGTAAAGTGGTCAGCTTTTTGTGTGTATTGTGTGAGTGGATGACATCAATAGAGTGGAGCAGCCTTGGAAAATCTTCTTAAAATCTTCTCTTTAACTCGCCGTCATGCCAACAATTTTCACTGTTGACACACAAATAAATTGGTTTTGATATCTTTGTGGGGATGTTCATGCACCCGGGCTAGTTTTGCTTTTTTTTCTTTGCTCATTGTCCGGATTTGCTAACAGATAGAGGATTTTAGTCACGGGACGTCTGGATCTCAAGTTATGAGAAACAGGCTGAGCAACGTTAGTGCCAACTAGCGCTCAGCAAATGCAGAATAGCATCAGGATTTCCGTACTTTCAAATGTTATTGATAATTTTTAAGCCAGCTATCCAGTTTAGCATCAACTTTCAACAGCCCACATTCACACTGCAATTTCTTCAGAAACTGGATTCTGTAGTTATTCATCGACATTCTCTCAATAAGACAGCACCTATCCACTTCATAATGACCCATAGTGAACGGTGACTGATTAATGAATTATACATTTTTATAGAGCCACACAAAAATGTACATTAACGTCCTTCTTACAACATCATTTCAGACTTACTTGCTTTTTGTGACCCAGGATCAGCGTGATGCTTTTCATCCTCTGAGATCTCCAGCTGATTCTCCTCTCCCGCTCCTCTGTTGTCTTGAACTCTTCCGGTATATCTCACATTCAAGCTTGAATCTGGTGCAGCGAGAATACTTGCAGACATTTTGATAAACTGAAAACTTAGTGAACAGCTTCACTGTCTGCTTGTTTGTCTTTGGGTTGGGCAGCTTTCAAAAGAGGAAGTAACAGCAGGACTCACCACTGACACAGATGGACACCACAACATATGTATTATTGAAGACTTGACTTTAATTGAGGCATAAACTGCATAAAACTATATTTAAAGCTGAAACATAAAGATGTTTTTTGTCAGTGACACTGAGGAAGTATATGGTTTTCACTCAACAGCAGGTTTGTGCTCACAT
>NW_024040817.1:2079176-2150039 GCF_014851395.1 Micropterus salmoides | reverse complement strand
GTTGTCTTGAACTCTTCGGGTATATCTCACATTCAAGCTTGAATCTGGTGCAGCGAGAATCCTTGCAGACATTTCGATTAACTGAAAAACGTAGTGAACCGTTTCACTGCTAATTTGTCTTTGAGTTGGGCAGCTTTCAAAGAGGAAGTAACAGCAGGACACACCGCCACAGAGGACACCACAAACATATGTGTTTGTGTTGATGAAATAATTTAATTGAGGCATAAACTACATATAACTATATTTGAATCTGAAAAATGAAGGTGTTTTTTGGTCAGTGCACTGAGAAAGTATATGGTTTTCACTCAACAGCACATATGTGCTCACATACACACATTTGTGCAAGCTGCATTCATGTTGACCGTGCAGTTTAATAACTCTGAAACAGGAAATTGATGTTTTCACCGGAAAGTTATTTTTGTTCTGTCTAGTAGATGAAATGACATGAAATTTAATTGTTAAATGATGGTACAAAAAAATTTTTAACAAATAATTGTGCTGCTTTAATTTCATGAAGAAGAAGACGAGAATCTTCCTCTCTGACCCAAACAGAGCAAGTTTGCTGCTCAGTTTTTAGATGTTTACTTTACAAAACTCTACTCAAACACTGTTTTTCTTGTGAATGTATAACCACAGTCTCAGAGAATCTTCAAGTCTTTTCTTGTTTTTGTCTCTGAGCTTCTCGGTCATCCAGGTCATAGTTATCCAAAGGAGGTTAAAGTCAAAGGCAACTGGATCCAAGATCTTCAGTTCTGGGAAGTCAGCCGGAACTGAAGAATCTCTTGGATGAGGGACAAAATGTCTTTTAGTATGTTCTACCCAAGTCCAGTTGCTTGACTTTTCTTGTCTTTGCTCTGTGAAGTTTTTATCCCATCTACATGATTCTAATGCATCGTCAGGGCCGTGCAGAGACCTTTGGATCGGCAGGTGCTCAAAGTACAAAAGGGGCACATGGAACAAGTATTTAAATAGGGCTGTTCTCAAAATATCGATACTGAAATATATTGTTATGTATTCTTGATTATATGCGTATACAGATGCTTCAGTATCGATACATCAGCAAATGCACAGTTTTGAAAAAGAAACACAGGGAACACTCAGTTCTGGCTTTAAAACACGGTGGGGCTGACACACTTACAGGGAACAGTTGCTGTTGGGGTTGCTGGGGATGTTGCTGCTGATACTACAGGAGGTGATCTGTGACTAGAGATATTATAACAAGCATAGGAGATACAGTGGGTACGGAAAGTATTGAGACCCCTTTAAATTTTTCACTCTTTGTTTCATTGCAGCCATTTTCCAAAAATCAAAAAAGTTCATTTTATTTCTCAGTAATGTACACTCAGCACCCCATCTTGACAGAAAAAAACAGAAATGTAGAAATTTTTGCAAATTTATTAAAAAAGAAAAACTGAAATATCACATGGTCATAAGTATTCAGACCCTTTGCCGTGACACTCATATTTAACTCATTAACTCACTCACTTAACTAATTAACCTGTTTTACCAATGTTGTTATAATTATTTTAAGGTACACTACATTTTTTATTAACTTACCTTAATAATCCTAGTCCCCGCATCCCTGTACGCAGGATAAGCGGTTGATGATGGATGGAATAATCCTAGTTCAAGTGAAGGGTTTTTAGTCAAATTTCATAAAAAATACATTACCCGCCGACGCCCATGAAACTTTTCTCCCTCAAACAGCAAGAACGAAGTGAACAGAGCACCTTTGTTTATCTGTGTGCAGAAGTAACGTTAGCTGTCGGCACAGTCGTCGGCAGCTAACGTTTCTTCGACAGGCGACACACAGCAATACACTCACCTAAAGGATTATTAGAACACCTGTTCAATTTCTCATTAATGCAATTATCTAATCAACCAATCACATGGCAGTTGCTTCAATGCATATGGGGTGTGGTCCTGGTCAAGACAATCTCCTGAACTCCAAACTGAATGTCAGAATGGGAAAGAAAGATGATTTAAGCAGTTTTGAGCGTGGCATGGTTGTTGGTGCCAGACGGCCGGTCTGAGTATTTCACAATCTGCTCAGTTACTGGGATTTTCACGCACAACCATTTCTAGGGTTTACAAAGAATGGTGTGAAAAGGGAAAAATCCAGTATGCGGCAGTCCTGTGGGCGAAAATGCCTCGTTGATGCTAGAGGTCAGAGGAGAATGGGCCGACTGATTCAAGCTGATAGAAGAACAACTTTGACTGAAATAACCACTCGTTACAACCGAGGTATGCGGCAAAGCATTTGTGAAGCCACAACACGCACAACCTTGAGGCGGATGGGCTACAACAGCAGAAGACCCCACCGGGTACCACTCATCTCCACCACAAATAGGAAAAAGAGGCTACAATTTGCAAGAGCTCACCAAAATTGGACAGTTAAAGACTGTAAAAATGTTGCCTGGTCTGATGAGTCTCGATTTCTGTTGAGACATTCAGATGGTAGAGTCAGAATTTGTAGTAAACAGAATGAGAACATGGATCCATCATGCCTTGTTACCACTGTGCAGGCTGGTGGTGGTGGTGTAATGGTGTGGGGGATGTTTTCTTGGCACACTTTAGGCCCCTTAGTGCCAATTGGGCATCGTTTAAATGCCATGGCCTACCTGAGCATTGTTTCTGACCATGTCCATCCCTTTATGGCCACCATGTACCCATCCTCTGATGGCTACTTCCAGCAGGATAATGCACCATGTCACAAAGCTCGAATCATTTCAAATTGATTTCTTGAACATGACAATGAGTTCACTGTACTAAATGGCCCCCACAGTCACCAGATCTCAACCCAATAGAGCATCTTTGGGATGTGGTGGAACAGGAGCTTCGTGCCCTGGATGTGCATCCCACAAATCTCCATCAACTGCAAGATGCTATCCTATCAATAGGGCCAACATTTCTAAAGAATGCTTTTAGCACCTTGTTGAATCAATGCCACGTAGAATTAAGGCAGTTCTGAAGGTAAAGGGGGTCAAACACAGTATTAGTATGGTGTTCCTAATAATCCTTTAGGTGAGTGTATACAACTACTGTGCTGCTCTCTTTGCGTCTTTCTTGTAAAACACATCCAACAACCCACAACAAGCACATTGCGGCAAACCCCTCTGACCGGCGGGATCGCAGTTGTCCTGTAGTCAGAGCTGCTGAATCACTAACGGTGTCTGAACGGGAGGGCTCGTCACGGATGAGGTCATCAGGTGAAAGGTCATAATGTGTCATTTTATTTACTGCGAAATTATTAATAATTCATTTTACTAATATTTTGATTCGGCAGGCCTTCACAAATGGACCTTTACAAATTTAAAAATTAATTAATTAATTAAATTTGTCATTGACAAAAGGGCACTTTGGGCATCAAAGGGCAGGTGCTCAAGCACCCGTTGCACCCCCTCTGCACGTGCATCGTCATAGGAAACCGACTGGTAGCAGGTTAAAACACAACTAACAGATCACTGGCAGCTAAGATCACACACTCAGCAACAATACTGGTGTTCACTGTTCATCACCTTCAATTTTGTCCTTCAGCTGCTTTACTTAATTCTGTAACTGGCTGTTGTTGACTGTTATTTCTTCAGGAAAACAACAAGATATAAAGAGTCAGACAATTTTAAAAATATGTATTCTTAATAAGCAGTGTGAAGTTGGATGCTGTATCGCGGTAGTTGTTTGTTTGTTTGTTTGTCAGTTTGTCGTATCTGGTCTGCAGCTGGTCTTTTTCCAAAGTGACTGAAATATCTGTTGAGAAGCACAACAACATAAGAAACACACCAACAACACCAAATCATTCATGCCTATGAAGCGACAAATAGAGCGTGATCTGCCTCTATATTTGTTTAAAAGTTGACTCAGTCCCTTCTGTCCTCTTTTTGTTGCAGTTGTTGGTTTCTTTCAGTTTATTATCAGAGAATAAACAGAGAGGGATTCAAGTAATGACAATCCTTGACGTGAATGCACGGCCGCACTGTAGGTGAGCAAAGAGAGAGAGAGAAAGAGAGAGAGAGGTATTTTCGACAGCTGTAAGTAACGTTAATGCCATTATGGTGTCACAGTCTAAGATGCAAAGAACATTGTCGTCTGTTGTAAACTTTGTGCGACCAGCAAAAAGTTTTTGCTGCTGCCAGTGATGCTCGGACTCATCGGGAGAGAGTGGCGTTATCTCACCCAGTAGTAGGGTAGAGTAGCTAATATTACTTTTTTAAGGAGTAACTAGTTGGTAATAACTATAGGCTGAGTAACTTTCCCAACACTGAGTTGACAATAAGGATCGGATAAATTGGGTATGTTTTGATTATTGCTTGTTATAGGCATCTAATGTTTACTTTGACATTGTTGTCGATTGATCAATCATATAGGCCAGGGGTCTTCAGTTAAAATTCAGAGAGGTCCAGTTAGAGAAAATTTCACAAAGCAAAGGTCCGCAAACATCAACTTGCGTCTACCATAACCTAAAGCCTTAGTTGCATCAACATATGTTTTTGTCCTTTGATACTATTTCAACAATAGTTTTCACATAAAACTGAAGGGATAATAAATAATAACCACTCTAATAATACATTCTAAATTTAAGTAATCTAAAGGCTGCATTTAAAAAACGGTTTTGTAAATGTGCATCGTAAAATAAATTAATTTTAATTGTTGTAACTTTTAGTGACTGAAGTTCAGTCTCAACCAGTTTTATAATTAACACTCAACACATCTTAACAAATGAACAGCTGTAATGCCGCCTCCTTCTCTTTCATTCCCTCTTTTATAGCTACCACTTCCCTACTTTCTCTTGTTTAGTGAGAAATGTGAGCTCTAGCTAGGACTGGAGATAAATGAGATATTCCGGTTTTGAACCAACCGTGGGAAGAATGTACATGTGAGAATCTGTACATTCTTGGTTAAAAGTCATGTGAAGTCTCTTTTCTCTTTCCTCTCCTCTCTTCCTCTGTGTATCTCACTCGCGGACTCGACTCGCAATGCTCAGGGCCGTTAACGGCTCTGGCAATGCTTAACAATGGACAGATTTGATTGGCTGAGCAGCCTCACATGAGACGATTAGAGAACATGCGATTGGTTTGTGAGTTTCCTATGCCGCTGAATGAGGACAGTAAATGTTAGAGAAGCTGCGCATTTTAAAATAGAAAAGCTCCATCATGAGGTAGTAATTCTCAATAACAGATCGACTGTACGTCCAGACAATGCGGCCGCTGGGTGCGGATCCGGATCGCGGTCCGCCTATTTTTGACCTCTGATATAGGCTATAGGCTACGCTTTGCTGTATGGATGGTTGCTTTTTAAGTCGCCCTTATGTTAAAGGTTTGGCACGTTATAAATTAATTTCTTGTGAATTGTTGTGACAGGGTTTTCATACGGCTGTGATCCGCGGGGTCGCTCTGCGCTCCTCATCAACAGACAGGCAAACAAGCGCTCTGCGAGGTAACCATGGCAACAGCTTCTGTGTAACCGGCGCGATCCCGTGAAACTGTCGCGGCCGTTCTGGTCTCACGCTCACGGCCGCCCGCTGTCAGAGTTGAAATGAAATGAAAAACTTTTTCCTACAGTTTATCAACAGACAGAGACTGATCTGCCACCAGGTCTTAAACAGGCGACAACCTTTGCTGCTGTTTCATTAAAAATAATCTATTAACTTCTACTGAACTAATTTGAAAGTTAGTAGTTATATTTTAGTTATAGACTCAATTATTTCATGTTGCTTGTTGCACATTTAGTGGTTGAAGTTTGAAGCCAATCACATGCCTGCTTTGTGGGGATGTCCATGCACACAGGCTAGTTTACTATCATTGTCCGGACGCGCACACACTCAACGGATAGAGGATTTTAGTCATGGGACGTCTGGATCTCAAGTTATCAGAGAAACAGGCTCAGCAACATTAGTGCCAGCTAGTGCACAGTGATCACAGAATAGCATCAGAATTTCAACATCTTTCAAACATTATTGGTATTATTCAAGCCAGCAATCAGTTTAGCGTCAGCTTTCAACAGCCCACCATCACTCTGCAGCTTCTTCAGAAACTGGATTCTCTAGTTACTCGTTGTCATTCTGTCAGTAAGAAAATTGACTCTTGTGGCACCAGATTACAGAAACAAGACACCTGATAATGACCCATAGTTAATGGTAACTGATTAATGAATTATTATTTTATATAGTCACACAAAAATGTACATTAACGTCGTTCTTACAACTTCATTTCAGACTTACTTGCTTTTTGTGACCCAGGATCAGCGTGATGCTTTTCATCCTCTGAGATCTCCAGCTGATTCTCCTCTCCCGCTCCTCTGTTGTCTTGAACTCTTCCGGTATATCTCACATTCAAGCTTGAATCTGGTGCAGCGAGAATCCTTGCAGACATTTTGAAAGACTGAAAACTTAGTGAACAGCTTCACTGTCTGCTTGTTTGTCTTTGGGTTGGGCAGCTTTCAAAAGAGGAAGTAACAGCAGGACTCACCACTGACACAGATGGACACCACAACATATGTGTTATTGAATACTTGACTTTAATTGAGGCATAAACCACATAAAACTATATTTAAAGCTGAAACATAAAGATTTTTTTTGTCAGTGACACTGAGGAAGTATATGGTTTTCACTCAACAGCAGGTTTGTGCTCACATTCACACATTTGTGCAAAGCTGCATTCATGTTCTCCATATAGTTTATTCACACATGCATCTCTGACACAGGAAATGTGATGTGTTGACCAGTTATTTTTGTTCTGTCTAGTAGATGAAATGACGTGACAAGTATTAATGGTTCAATGATAATAATAAACCTAACATGTTAAACATATAATTGTGCTTTGGTAATTTATGAAGAAAACAAAAGAGATGATTGAATATCATCCTTCCTGACGCACATGCAGAGGATGTGACTGTTACTATTCTGAGTATCAGTTCATGCATCGTGTGGATTTGATAGCTTTTGATTAGCAAAACAGCCCAAGTGTAAATGCAACCAAGCATTAAAGATGGATTGAAATCTTATTCAAAATCAGGTGTATTCTTCTCTCCAAAACACA
This sequence comes from Micropterus salmoides, assembly GCF_014851395.1. Classification (NCBI taxonomy): domain Eukaryota; kingdom Metazoa; phylum Chordata; class Actinopteri; order Centrarchiformes; family Centrarchidae; genus Micropterus; species Micropterus salmoides. Next base: position 2,143,005 of record NW_024040817.1, on the reverse strand, counting down.
TTCATAATCTTTCCTCCTCCCAAGTGTAACTACATCAGTAAGTGGTCTGTGGAAGAAGCCTATGAGGTTTGTCCTTTATGATAATGGCTTAAATAACACTGAAACAGAAAGGAGCCGTCTTTCCCCTTGTTGTCATGTATGTGACATCTTAGGCTTTTTGAAAACAGGCTGTTGTAATATCCCTCTCTGCAGAGAGGGTAAGTGCACATGTAGTTGTGTGGATGACTTCCAACCAGACTGTTCACTGTGTAGGGCAGAGGAACAATATCTATGTAATCCAGGTTGTTCAGGATGCAACACAGAATGAACAACTGAAGAAATGTAAAATGTGAGTTGGTCTGATTTGACAAAGTTGATCCCAACACTACACACCCCTCTGTCCTCAAGATAAACAGGAAAGCCCTTTCTCACAGATCCAGTTCTTCTGATCATAATATCCGATCTGTGTCCAATTTCCTTGTTTATCGCAGCATGTAGCAGCATTATAGTCGTTGTGCGGGTGTCCTGTTGCCCAGAACCTGTAGGAGAAATAAAATGTTGTCACTCCTGATTATTTTCAATTTGAAGGAAGCTGTTGGATTTTTTTATCATTTTTATTGTGAGTAATAAATGACAATTACATTTTTAATAATGTGTTTAACACATAATTCAGCTTTGTAAATTAATGAAATGTGAAGTAATGTTTTTTTCATCTAATTTTAAAAAAACAAACTTCTTTTATTAATAAAATGAATTGTGATGGAAACTTTAACTTTAAAAGAGTCTCACTCTAGTGTCAGCGGTGAGTCGTCCACCCATTTCCATTTCCATTCCCATCCTGTTTGTGTCTGTTTTACTGTGGCCCGTAGACCAATCCAGGAGTCTCCATCCTTGTTCAGCTCAATGACACATTTCTAGTAGTTGACAAGAGACAATAATCATTTCTCTGTTCATAATTCAGTAATTCTATTGTGGTACATGTGTGATGTCTGAAAAGTCTGAAGGAAAAAGAAAATCTGTGGCAACTTTTCAGTTCATCAGTGGTGCATAAATCAGAAACACTCAGAGGACTGATGGAATTCAGCTCCTCTTGTAGAATAACCATTGTTCAGTGGTGGGAAAAGTACTAAATGTTCCTACTTAAGTAAAAGTACAGATACCACACTAAAATGTTACTCAAATAAAAGTCATCCAGTAAAATACTACTCAAGTAAAAGTGAAAAAGTACCTGGATTTAAAAGTTTATGAATATAAAAATTGAAAAGTACTTTTCAAATCTATTGATCTTACAAAAAGCAACATATCTTTTTAAATTCACTGAAGACAGTGCTGTGTAAAAAAATTCAAGACTTTGGCCAGATAAAAAAGCTTGAACTTTTACCAACATCTTTATTTTCAACAAAAATAGACAGTAGTTAGAAAAGAAAAGTTTCAGCGGAGAGGTTCAGAGATGGATGCAAAGTACAGTCCCATTCTGTTACCAGAACAGAGACCCGAGTTGACATGAAGCCATGTAACAAGTGATTTTCACCTTGTTTTGGACCTCCTTTTATAGCTCTGTTTCTAAGCATTACATCACCTCTTGACTCTCTTTCCTGCTGCTCCTGGATCTGTGGAAATCCCCAGATATTTGGTGTCTCTTATCATCTTCTGAGCTTTCAGCATTTTGGTGGATTGTCACTTTTATTTCACTTAACTTTAGGTGTCTATATAGAATATATTGGTGGATGTTTTGTAACACAGTTTTCACACAGATCTGCTTCTACATTCCTTCTACAACATGTTTACAGTGAATCACAACGAGGAAAACTGAGTGGCAAGATGACAGGTGGATGTTTCCTTTTCTGTGTGGGGGATTAGCCTGCGTTATTGCTCTGCTGCTGTGGTAGTTTCCCCCTTCAGACCGTCTGACAGACACAGAAGCACGTTTGGGACTGTATGTTAGGATGAGACAAGGAGGTGGAAACTAAAACTACCTGAAAACACTTTCAGGCAGAAATCTCACCACAAATGTGAACTTCAGCACCTCCGATAAAGCTCACAGACCCAAACAGAGCCAGTTTGCTCCTCAGTTTTTAGATGGTTATAATGCAAAACTCTACTGAAACATTGTTTTTCAAGTTTTCTCTTTCAAATTTATAACCTTAGTCTCAGAGAATATTCTAGTTTTTCTTGTCTTCGCTCCGTAATGTTTTTTATTTCCACCTACAATGGCCCTAATGCATCGTCATAGGAAGCCGACTGGCTGCAGGTCAAAAACAGAAGTAACAGATCACTGGCAGCTACATCTAAGATCACACACTCAGTAACAAACACACTCACCTGTTCCTCTTCGTTGTTTATGATCACCAGATCTGCTCCTCTACTTTGACAGTCACTTCTGCTGTCAGACCAAGTTTTCTTCTCATTGGATTTAAAGTAACAGCTGAATCCAAATCTCTTCCATCCTTCAGGACAACACTTCTCTTCATGTCAAATGAGTGTTAAAAGATGGATTTCATGTCATTCATTGTTAAATTGATAAAACTTGTTGTTTGACTTTCTTCTTAAATATCTTTCTTGCCTGCCACTTGTTGTTTACTCTATAAATACACTCAGGTTTTGTCTCATTTATAACATAAATAAACAGAGAAAACAGTTCAACAGCATAAAAGAATTATAATTTAAAATGAATGGCAAATTCAAGTTATATCAAGTGAACTGGTGTGATGCTGGTGTTCACTATTAGTTTTTAAACTTTTCTCACCATCAAGTTTGTCCTTGAGCTGCTTTACTTCATCCTGTAACTGGCTGTGATTTTTCCTCAGTGTCTCGTAACTGCTCTGTAACTGACTGATGTTGACTGCTGTGTCATGAGAAAAAACAACAAGAGATAAAAGAGTCAGACAATTTCAAAATATTTCAAATGAGTGTTAAAAGATGGATTTCATCTCATTCACTGTCAAACTGATAAAACTTTTAGTTTCATTATTTAGTAAATATCTTTCTTTCCTGCCACTTGTTGTTTACTCTATAAATACACTCAGGTTTTGTATCTGATTTGTAACAGAAATAAAAGATAAAAGAACTATAATTAAAAGTAATGGTGTGATGTTGGTGTTCATCGTTTCATCACATCTAATTTTGTCCTTCAGCCGCTTTACTTCATCCTGATTTTTTACTCAGTGTCTCGTAACTGCTCTGTAACTGACTGATGTTCACCGCCATATCTTTAGAAAACAGTAATAGATAAAAGAGTAAGACCATATGAAAACATTTATGCTTGATAACCAGTGTGAAGTTAGATCCTATGTATTACAGTATTTGCTTATTTGTTTTTAAACCTTTCTCACCTAAAAGTTGTCCCTGCAGCTCACTGTAGTTCTTGTACAGTTTGTCGTATCTGGTCTGCAGCTGGTCTTTTTCCAAAGAGACTGTTGAGAAACAACATAAGAAACACCTCAACAACACCAACTCATTCACTATAAACTAAAGACAGTTTAGTTACTTTCTCTGCATAATTAAAATCACTCTAATTCAAACCATAATTTAGTAATTTAGCTTCCTTTAACCTGCCGTGTATGTGGAGATGTTGTAACAACTGGATAACTGACTCGCTCATGTATCAAGTGTGATGAAGAACCAAAATGCAGATCAACACAGTCAAGTAACTGTGCTTAAATGGCGTGAAAGGGTACATCCTGAATGCGGTATATTCAGCTGCCATAAAGAATAGCTCCAGACTCACATGCCATTTGATCAATAAAATGATTGTTTTGTTCATGGCTCTGAAGTTTTTCCCCTCCTACCTTGACTGCAGTGTAAACAAAATGGGACATAAAATCTTCAGTCTTTGTCGCGTGAACAAATGTTTTAGGTACAGGCAAAGCTAGAATGAAGCTTCATTAGTCTGAGTTACACAGATTGAAGGTTTTCCTTCCAAAGTTCATGTGTTTTTAGAAAAATGTTCTTGATTTTTCTAACTCAGACTTCTGAATTCTCATAATAGCTTCAGCTGAAAGTTAGAATGTACTTTTACACAGATAACTCTTTCAGCGTGCATATGGCAGGTCAGTTTTATTTGAAGATGAACAAACAAAACAGAACCTGTCCTTTAAAGTCTGAAGCTGGTGCTCTTCACCATTTGAACAAGACCGTCTCATCTTCCTCCAGCTTGTTTTATTAGGCTACGTTCAGACTGCAGGCCTTAAAGGTGATTCTGCAGAGAGTTTGTAGATATTTGAGTCCAACGGCCAAACAAACTCATGGACACGCATTGCCATGGTAACCAGTCCTACTCTGCTGAAATATAGCAGAATCCACAACGTCTGCTGTCCGAGAGCAAGTTAGCTTCAATAAGAGGGCATGTTTTAGTGGCACGAAGTCAAAGCTAACTTTGGGGCTAACCTCCTTCACTCTTAATTCAACAGTTGGCAGCAGCACACGTAAGATCCTCTTTAGTCCGGAGAAGCTGCAGTCTTTATTCACCGGCCTCTGGAACTTCTACTGTACATTTACTGCTGAACAAGCCTTATTGCTGACCCGTTTCTCTCTATTCACCGAGACACCCGTTCACGCTCACGCTCCGTCTATTCCTCCTCTACCGCACACAGACTGACCGCTGAGGCAAAGCTAACAAAGCTAACCAGCTGGGATCATCACAAACATGAAAACAGACAGACATGAGGAAATATTCACTGAATTTAACTAAAACTACATTGGATAAGAATTGCAAAGCATCCCTTTAATGCTTAATTCTGTGTTTTTTGGCCTGCAGTCTGAACGCAGCCTTAGATCTGGTTGTGGAGAACTGGAAAGTACATTTTAGTGTAACTGAGCAAACTTTGGTGGAAAACATTTAATAAATGTGCTTCATAGACCAGTTGCAGCAGTTTTTCTGCATTGTGAACAGGTTCAGTATTTGGTTGTCAGTAGTTGTGGGGTGTATTTTATCTTACAACGTATGTATAGGAGGATGATTCCAGTTATGGTCAGAAAGCACAGCACTCCAAGACAAAATGCAGCAGCTCTGAAAGGCCTGCTTTGGACGGCTGGAGGATGATTCTCAGTGTGCGGTCCTAAAGTGGCAAAGCACACAGAGAGCGGGTTCATTAAAGGAAAACCACATGCGTCATGTTATCATTCCCCACACATAACATTTTAGTCAACAGCTTCACTGCCTTCATCTGTGGTTGGTCGACATCTGTATACAGCTGTGAAATGTAGTATTAACATTTTAACAAATCATATAAAGACTGTTGTGTTGACCAATTATTATTGTGATGTAAAACAAATATGAACCGATCTGAGATGTTGAGTTTTAAAGGACAAGGACAAATGCGCAACTGACTCATAACTAAAAGCTGTTAAACTGACTTTACATCATCTCCTCTTGAGTCTCTCTCGGCTCTGTATTAATAACTTCTTCCTGTTATTAATACAGAGCTGTGAGACGTACATAAATAGAAACAAACATAGACGCTAATGGGCTGCAGTTCTGTGGGATTGGAAATCAACGTGTTACAAACTGAGAGTAAACTCAGAGGTCACACATTAGTCCAACGTGATTCAAACAGACGATCACACAAACAAGATAAACATTATTTTTTTATATCATTGATTTGTCATAATTTCTCACTTACCTGCGTCGTGTGACTGAAGATCAGTGTGATCATCTCTGATATCGTCTGTACTCTCGTAGATAGCCACCTCTCTTTCTTCCCACTCTACATTGTCCTCCTGCACCTTTCTGTTGTATCTCACCTTCTTTGAGAAATCTGGTTTGGCATAAATATCTGAGGACATCTTGAGAGGACTGAGACAGTTGAACAGTAGCTGCACTTCACTTCCTGTAACTGCTCTGTGTTGATTGGTTACTATGCTGCTGTAAACCTTCAAAGTATACTCTGCAGTACTAACTATAGTAGATATACTACTGTACCGATGCTGCTGTCCGTCTTGCATGACCCGGCTTCTGTCTGGTTTCAGTAGAGAAGAATGAGGAAGTAGCAGCAATGACACACACATGCACACTTTATATTTATTTGAGTCTTCTGGATCCGGTTTGGTGGTTTTTGTAACTTCAGTAAGAAGACTGTGTTGTCACATCTTTGGATTCACTGTATGACACAGTAACTGTAGTAGATATAAATTCAGTAACATAATTAGTGGTGGGCATAGATACATTTTTTTAATCTAGATTAATCTCACTGTAATATTGGAATTAATCTAGATTAAAATGGCTCATTTGAATTCTGCCGAAGGCATTCAGAATATGTGTGCTACCCAAATAATGACTAAAAGTAAGTCTTTGAGAACGGGTTTATCAATCCAGGTGGCGCATTAGACCAGGGGGCTCATCTCCTGTTTCCAAAATGCATCAGAAACTGCTTGAGAAAAGCTTCTTTCATATAACTCTTTGAAAGTGTGACGTATCCACCTGATTTTTCCCTGTACTGTGGACTGTATGTGCTCAGGTAGTTTGGCATATCAGACTTGTATGGGCTCCGAGAAAATCGCTGTGTTTCACTTGTCCCGCGTTTCAATCGTCCCGGCTCTCCCCTATAGACCCAGCTCCAAACCCAACTTTGAGAATAGATTAACGGCGATATCTTTCTTTATCGCCCGGTAAGAGTTAACGCCGATAACGGCCCACCACTAAACATAATATACTTTACTGACGCTGCTGTCAGTCTTGCATGACCCGGCTTCTGTCTGGTTTCGGTAGAGAACATTGAGGAGGTAGCAGCAAAGAAACACACACTCACTTTTTATTAATTTGACTTTTCTGGATCCGGTTTTGTGTTTTTTTTCTTCAGTTGGGGGACTGTGTTGTCAAATCTTTGGATTCACTGTATGACACAATTTAGAAAAACAATATTTATACATGGGTATAAAACTGAAAATAATTAAAAAAAAAAGGATAGACTTCAGAGCAACAATATGTTTGTGTTAATAGATCTAAGCACATTTTTTCACACCATGGCCACCTTGTTTACACCCCACACAAACACACAAAGAGCAGATTAACAGTTTGGCCAAAACAGGAAATGTCAGGAAATCATTTTCCAATGTGGGCGTCTTCAACATATGGTCAGGTTTGGTTATTAGCTGAATATCAAAGATATTCTAGAAATATTAATAAAACTATTAATATTCAAAATTATTAATTATAATTGATAAATACGGGACACCACCCTGGAATCAGGGACCAATAACCAAATAGCCAAATATGATCTAAAAGAGGGTCTGTCAACCTACAGACGGCAAACAGAGTCCGGGGTGAGTCCGTACACTGGCCGTGGCCACCAACTCTTACTACAACCTTATACACAAATAATCACAGGCAACGACTTCTTAAAATTATAATAGGATTTATTCAACTCAATCATAGATCAATGATCAATAACTCTAGCAAGTAAATCACTATTAAATATTCTAAACACACCACCGGAAAACACACAGCAATAAAACAAGACATGGCGATCTTTAAATATCCCTTGGAGTTTCTTAACAGAAATTCACCACATGAAGCTTGTACGAGTTACAATAACAAAGTCATAGAACTATCTGCTGCCCAGACATACTAAAGCCTCTTAGGTGTCGCTTTGGTAGCGAGTAGATGCGTCAGTCCTTTTAGGAAATCCAGCAGAGTTTCTCTCGGTTCTGATGCCGGTAGTTTCAACGGCACAGCTGATTCTTCGGCAGCAGCAACAGGAATCAGTGAAGTCGACGTAGGTTGAGAAGGTAGAACACGAAAGTGAGCTTCTCTCAGTTAAGTACAGGAGTTTATCCGTCTTATTCTGCAGGCATGAAACATTATCTCGTGTATAACAAGTTCCTTAGGGATCCAAAACAAAGAAAAAAATAATAGTGGTAGAAAAAAGAAAACAGAAAACAGAGTTGCTCGTCCAGCGAGTGAAGTCTGTATTCAGGAACAAAGAAAGTTCAGCGCTGAGAAAGTTGCATCTCCCGTCACTGCTGACGCAGCTGTGGAAAGACAATGTGCTGGCTGTGCTCAGGTCTACTTATACCTGACGGGGGGGGGCTCGCCAGATGCATTACCGGGGCCTGTTTTACAGTCCTTTGTTTGAAATAACTTTAAATTCAGGCTTTGGGGAATTCAACAGGCCGGGGATGTCACAAGGCCTGTAGGATGTCACAAGGCCCATTTTTGTTCTACCAGACTGTGAGGCCCAACACCAACCAAGATCTAATGTTTCATTTTTAAGTTGACAGTGACTATCGTAACCCTATAACGATTGATTAGAATACATATCCTGCTCAGGAACAAGGTCTTAGAGCTTCTGACTGTCAATACATGATTTAACCACCGTTTAACCACTTTCACTACTGTGAGGCAGATTGAAACTGAAAATGACTTTGGTGACGACCTCACATTTCTGTTAGTGCCACCATCTGGCCGGATCTTCCAATGGGACAAAGGAAACACTAAAATATAAGTAAGTAAGTAACATTTATTTATATAGCACTTTTCACAGATAAAATCACAAGGTTCTTCACAATAAAATAACAAAATACAGTTCTAGCTAAACACTAGAAACACATTGACACATGACAGACAACTTTAAAACCAAGCTTAATGTTTAGCAAACGCCTGTTTGAATAACAGAGTCTTCAGCTGCTTTTTTAAAGAAACATCACAGTTTAAGGTGTGTAACGAACTGGGGATTGCATTCCACAACCTGGGTGCAGCTGCTTGGAAAGACCGGTCTCCTCTGGTCTTAAAGTGGGTACGGGGAACTACCAACCGCCTCTGATCTAATGATCTTAGGTTACGGGGCGGAGTATGTTGCTGTAAAATCAACTTTATGCACCACACTAAATGAACTTTATTTATTTTGGACCCTATGACCTTTCTCTAACTACCCTCAGGACAAACTGTACGTGTTTAACTTGACTACTGTGAGAATAGCATGAAAGTCAGTATGAGTGCGACTTCTAACATGGTGTTATTTGGTAAAGTCATGAACATTTTCTGATTGCCTTTATTATGTAGTTTTTAAGGGAGGGCAGCAGGAACTATGGATAAAGAGAGGGAGAAATGCTGTGCATTAAAGGTCCTTTCAAATCCATTACATCACAGTTACATGGCACACATGTTGGCCTCCATGATCTCCAGAAAACTCTCAAAAGATCTGTTTCTCAGAGAGCCATTGATTGGATCCCGTCATGTTGTTTGTTCCTCGCAGATTATGCTGTGGACCCGCGTCCGACCTCAGGCTTTACATTCACTTGTACCTGCCAGAACCAACAGAAGAAGCACTATATTGGTATAGGGAGAAGCCACAAAGCACATGGAATTATTGATGTATGCAGTTCTTGTGCTCATAATAAGGTGTTATGGACTAAAACACCTCTTCATATTTAGTTTCTTTATGTCTTCGTATGTACTCTACAGAAGACAGAAGAGTTTTAAAACATGAAAAAAGATTCTTTTATAATTACAAATTAAAAACAATATTTCAGCATGTTCAGCTTCCAGTGAAGAGGGCAGCACAGAGGAGGATTAATATGAACATGTTGGTGCACTCGTGTGGTGGAGCAGTAGATTACAAGTTCATAATACTGAGCTTTAAAGAGCCAAGATCAGCAGCTTGAACCTCTGTGGCTTTTCACTTCTTAAATATGAACCAAAATTCAAGTTCAGAATGTGGTGGAACAAATCATTTCAAATTCAGATCTTTTTATTTGATTATGTACTGGGATTCAAAAAATACTAGTGAATATAATTTTCACCACAACAGCTACACACCACGCACAACATGATGCACTGATGTCAAATTAAAACTATGGGTTGAATTGTTTAGTGATAATTATTGTATGAACACTGTCGGCCTCACCCAGGGCTAATTTAAAATAAAAATATTTAACATTACCTGGAAACACAATTGAGATGGAGTGGTGTATAAAGACCTTACATAATGAACTGTTTTTATTGCATTGCCTCCCGCAAAACTGAACATTATTACTTGAGCTGAGAGCAAACTAACTTTACATGCTAACAGTACACTATTTTGGCAGTTATTCATCATTTAGTAATACTGTTACACCAATGAAAGATGCTAAAAGGTCTACATTAATACATATAAGTCAACTGTAAAACACTGTTAGATTAGACATCATCACAAGCAGGAAATATGTTTTTCCTAAAAATATACTAGCTGTTTGTGACCTTCTTGCCACAGCTCGCATCGATGTGCCATCCTGGATGAGCTGCACTACCTGAGCCACTTGTGTGGGTTGTAGACTCCGTCTCATGCTACCACTAGAGTGAAAGCACCGCCAGCATTCAAAAGTGACCAAAACATCAGCCAGGAAGCATAGGAACTGAGAAGTGGTCTGTGGTCACCACCTGCAGAACCACTCCTTTATTGGGGGTGTCTTGCTAATTGCCTATAATTTCCACCTGTTGTCTTTTCCATTTGCACAACAGCATGTGAAATTGATTTTCAATCAGTGTTGCTTCCTAAGTGGACAGTTTGATTTCACAAGAGTGTGACTGACTTGGAGTTACATTGTGTTGTTTAAGTGTTTTCTTTATTTTTTTTGAGCAGTACTTATACAGGCTTGAGTACAGACAAATAATATAATTCCATCAATATTATACCACTTATGTACAAATATAATTTCTAGCTGAACCTCTAATTTGAATGTACACCCACATACACACATTCAGTTCTTTTTACATTAACAGTAATATTTAGTTTTGATTCTACAGTATTTAATACTTACGTACATCCATCCTGTGTTGAAATATCAACCTGATGGTCTGTGAAAGTCTGCACCTTAATAGATTTCAACCAGTCTGTCCACTCTCTGTTCTTTATTTTCTTGCATGCAGAACGAGAGCGTGTAGGTAGTTTCTCAACTGACTGCGCTTAACATAATGTTGATATTAAACAGTTCTTCATAACACTAGATCACAGTCAGTGACAACAATTTAGAAGGTTTACCATATTTATTTCTACAGTAGCCACGTATGGCATTTGCATTGTAGTTGAGGTTTGGTCAACATTATGCAACTTAAACACTTACCCAGAGGTGTAGGTACAGAGAGTGCAGACTGTGCACCCAGCTGATCTTTGATAGTTGCATGGTAAAAATGTAAAAATGCATCTAGACTTAATGAGTAGACTCAGAGATTGCCTCTTACCTTTATGCTGACAATGAGATCAAGTGTTATATATGCCCTCAAATGTGAATATCCCCCTTTTTGGGGTGGCAGTCAGTAGTTTTACCCACAAAAGTCTGAAGCAAATGCCATATGTGGCTACTGTAGAAATTAGATTCCATAGAATGAATATTGTCTTATTTTCTTTGGTATTCGTGTCACATAGCTCAAATATGCAATGAGGATTGCTGGGTAACATATGTGTGGCTGCCCAATCTCAAGTTTATATTTGATCATGTGACAAGACGAGACAGGAGACAAAAAAACAGGATGAGAAGGTTGCAAAACTCCCAAATAAGTTTTGGATTTTTGGACATAAGGACATTGTCAAAGATTTTTTTAATGCAAGGCTCGTCGGATGCAAATACAATTGTCTAGGTGACATAGAGACTGGTTTCTTGTATACAACACTACTAGATGCACGCGCAGCCAGGGGGCAAAAGCGCTTCGGTAGCCGTCAGAAGAATGTAGTCAACAGCTGGGATCAACGTAGATTACGCATTGTTTGTAAATTCTTGTTGACTTAATAATAAACTGCCATTTCAGAGATGGATCTGTTTGTTGTGTCTCATTTCGCATGTTTGACTGTGCTGCAGATCAGCGAAACCGGACCTAATGTTGAGGGAGAACGAGGGAGAGAAGTGTTCTTTCCACAGCTGTAAGTACTGCCATTAGGCCTAACGTAGCTGTGTCACCCTCAGAGATGCAAAGAACATGGTCTTCTGTAAACGTTGTAAGAAGCATCTTTTTATTGAAGCATCTGCTAAAACAACGTGAAACTTAGCCTGCTAACATTACTGCCAGTGATGCATCCACTCGGTAGGAGAAAGTGGCGTTAATCAACGTTTTGTGTTTTGTAAAAGCACTGAATACTTCTCTTATAAATGCATGTGCAAAACAGTAACGTTAGTTCATTGTTTGTTTTTATCTCAGACAGTGGCGTTAAACATTATATGCTTCATAAAAATCATCCTCATTGATGCCTTTATGGGTAACATTACGTGATTAGTTTAAAAAGGGGAGAGACTTGTTTGTTTTTTCTATTTCAGCCAGTGAGGTTAAGAAATGTCGTGTACTGTAAAAATCATCCTCATTGATGCTGTTATGGATTCGGGATCATTTAATATGTCGGGAGAGACATGCTTTGTTTTTTAATTATTTTTTAATAGCCTGCTATAACCATAGCCTATATGATGCAGACTCTCAGACCAGAGGATGCTGCATCATGTGTTTTCATTTGGGCTGGTTGTCGACTTCTCTGGTTAATTATTGTTCCAGTAAAGTGGATTCATATCTAAAATACGCTGCTGAACAGGTTTCCCGTCACTTTTAAGTATGGGGTGCGGTGGTTGAACTGTTGTAACTGAACCCGTCTATACTGACTCTAAAATCCATCATGTGATGGTATTTTAGCAGCAGCAGTGTGCGTGTGTGTTGAACATAGAGCTGTTCAATTTAATATGTTAATTTGGAAATATATTAATTTAAGGAGCTTTCAATTAAGGAGATTAGATATTTACTACATCTAATCTTATCAGTTGTTAAACCGTGCACAGTGAGGAAACAGGGCACGCAGATTTGCCCGTATAGGGTTCCCTTCTAGACACGAACACAGTGTATGTGTGCGTGTGTGCTCTTTGTAACTGTGGAGCCCAGGGCCCAGCAGCAGAGCCTGCACTGGGACCCGTTGTTACTACCTTATGCTACTGCTTGTACCCCATTTATACTTGGCCAGTTCATGCATCTTGCGTGGATTAGATTGATTTTGATTACCAACAAAGCCCAAAGTGTAAATTCAACTAAGCAGTCAAGATAGACTGAAATCTGATTTACCATCAGATGCATCCTTCTCTCCAAAACACATTCATAATCTTCACTCCTCCCAAGTGTAACTACATCAGTAAGTGGTCTGTTCAGTTAATCTCTATGAGGTTTGTTCCTTATGATAATGGCTCAAGTAATATTGAGAGAGAAATGATCCATTTCCAACCTGTCGTTACGTATGGACGTCTCCAGCTATTTAAACATGGACTGATTATGATTCAGCTTGCATATAGGGCTGTCGCAGTGAAGTAATTTCCATGTTAGGTCTCGACATGTTGAGCGGTATTATCGCATTTTTCGTCACCTCACTGCACAGCAGCAAGCTAGCTGCTGCGTGCTAGTCAACAACATTGCCAAGCAAACTCCTTTTTGTAGTTTGACCATGTCTTTTTCAGACGTAGCTATATCATTACCTTCAGGGCTTGTCTATCAAGTCAATTTACATACCGCAGCAACGCGTGGCTTCAGAGTTTGAAGTCAATTTTGCGGTTATTGCGACAGCCCTACTTGCATACATAAGTCATTTAGAAAGCAAAACTTGCTATTGTGACATTTATTTGGTCCCTGATTGGTGCAGCCACTGAACCATCTGTGTGGTGAGAGAACATGAACACAACAAAGTGTTCCTTGGAATTTTTTAATACACAGTATTACTAAAAATATATGTGGTATCTTATTACCCACGAAATATCTTACTTTATCTGATCTTCTTTTAAATTCAGATTTGGATTGTATGTGTCATGAATGCATCTAGCCTGCGTGCATTATTTTCACATAAAAATCACAGACTGATCTAAATTATTACAAGCTAAACTAATAACAACCTCCCGAGTCAATGTCTTATTTACTTTTATTAATATCCCTGTAGGGCTGCAGATACACAATTCACATGTAGATGTGTGTGTGACCTCCAAACAGGCTGCTCACTCTGTACTAGAAGTCTGAAGTTTTTGTAATGTTTCATCCTACTTTTTAAATATCTCTATCTCACAGATCCAGTTCTTACGATTATAACGTTCGCTCTGTGTCCATTCTCCTTGTTGATTGCAGCATGCTACAGTGCACTGGTCCCAGGGCTGGTGTGACAATCCTGATGCCCACAACCTGTAGGAGAAATAAAATGTTGTCACTCCTGATTATTTTCAATTTGAAGTAAGGTGCTGGATTTCACTTCAAATATTTATATTATCAGTAGTGCAGGGCAATGATTAAAATTTGTAATCGTGATTAATTGCATGATTTTCTGCGAATAATCACATTGTTGTGTGCGCAAAATTAAATAAAGAATTTTAAAGTTGTGCATTGCGCATTGTTCATTTAAAAGTACTGCTATATACACAAAAGTGCATTAACGTGGTTTGCAAACACTTCAAAATTGCAATTGCAAAAACAAATTAGGTGCTTTTTACCAGCAGTATTCCCTTTATTCAGTAGAAATAAAACATTTCTTGTATATCTCAACTTAAACATTAATGTAATCAAATCAAATATGAAACCAAAGTTATTTGCCGCTGCCAGGGCATTACCGTTTATCTAGCTTGGTAAAACAAGTAAGAGTCCAGAGCCATAATCATAACAACATAACAGGCACCTTCTGAGCAACAGGTTAACATATATGAATCTGTTTTCCTGTCTTTTATGAACAGGTATCAGCAGAAACATTTTTCTTTTATCAGGGATAAACAGTCTATGGCAAGTGTCCCTGTTAGAGTGAGCTGAAGTGGTCGCCTCACGCACACAACCGCCCACTGCCGAAGTTGAATTGTCTTGAAATTTTTGTACGCGATGCGCAGCACAACTCATTGGAAGTTTCCAGAATCTATTACTGTTTACTAAATAGGACATCAACAGGAGGGAATTCGCATGGCACAGCATCCCCACTAAACTAGATGAAGGCCTATCAGGTAAAAGTTATGTAATGTTTGCCTATAATAGGCTACAGCTACATCTTGAGAGCACTGAGACATTTGCATTTACATAAAGTGAAGTGCAGCTGCTGTTCACTATGTTGACTGGTTACTATGCTGCTGATACTTGAATGTGTGAAAGCATACACTGCAGTACTAACTATGATATATTTCAATAACGTAATAACCTGTACTGTTGCTGCTGTCAATTTTAATTGTCTCTGCTTCTGTCTGGTTTCAGCAGAGAAAAATGACATACTTACTTTTTATTCATTTGACTCTTCTGGATCCGGTGTTGTGATTTTTGTTACTTTAGTTAGTTTGACCAAAACAGGAAATTGTTGCAGCCACAGATAAACTAAAGCCAATTTTGTAATGTAATGTTTAATGAAGTAAAAATGCCAATCATAAACCTAAGACAGTTTATAAAATTCATAAGTTGTTTGGACCAAGTTATTAGAGCATCTGTCTGTCAATCCAGATTGTCCAAGAAAATGTTGTGTTGACGCCCTTATGTAGTTTTTAAGTGAGGACAGGAAGACCCATGGGAAACGAGAGATAGAAATGCTGTGAAACAAAGGTCCTTGGCAAGATTCAAACATTATATGTATTCATTATATCACAGGTACACGGCACACATGTTGGCCACCAAGGTCAAAAGGAACTCTCAAAAAAATTGTTTCTCATAGATCCATTGATTGGATCCAGTGTTGTTGTTTGTCCGTGTTCCTTGCAGAATAATAAATGCTATGGACCTGGGCCTGTCTTCTGCTTTTACATTCACTCCTACCTGCCACTATGACTATATTGAAATTATTGATATGAGATTATCCGTGCAGTTCATGTGCTTGGAAAGATAAAATGAATTATGGACTGTCACTGCTTTTGAGCTTTTATATTTAGTTTCTTAGTCTCGTATGTACACTACAGAGGAAGACTCTCAGAAAGTGAAGTGTTTTTCTTTTTATTCCTAATTGAAGAAAACACATTTTCTTTTGTGTAGGCAATTTCTTTGCTTTTTCACCATGATCAGTTTTCAGTGAACAAGGCAGAACAGAGGATTAATATGAATATGTTGGTGCCCTCGTGTGGTGGAGCAGTAGACTGCAAGTTCCTTATACTGAACTATAAACCTGCAAGCAATTTTGCATTTAAAAGACTTGTAATAGCCATCTCAAGACAGCCCAGACGTCTAGGCTAAAACAAAGTCAGTGAAAAGTTAATAGACATGTAACCGCAGCCTAAGGATAGACTAGTCATCAATTAGACTATTACACTATTGAACAACCACCTATATATGACATATATATGTGGTCGTTAGATAGTGGTCGTGTCTATTAAAGACGTGGTATTCTGCTCATTTTCAGGTTCATAATCCTGTTTAGGGATTGTACCAGAACAGGTTTACATGGTTTAATTTTCAAAAAACGCCATATTTTTGTCATACTGCACATTGCTGCAGCTCCTCTTTTCACCGTGTTGAAGGATTCGTTTTAGCTGTGGAGTGATACATCTTGTCACTAAATGATCTTTGCTGGGAGTTGCACATGCGCAGTTCCTTGTTAAGGACTACTAGCCAATCAGGGCAGGTCAGCGAAAGGCCGGTAATAGCCAATCAGAAGCATAGAAAGTTATTAATCTGTAACAAAAGTATCTTTCATCCATAAAGTTTTAACTGAGCTCTGTCTCTACATCACAGGAAAAACTTATGTCCGCTGACTGCCTGGAGGGTAGATAGTGTTTGGAGGGAGAGGAGAGCTGTGTGCTGCAGCTCACGGTTTTTCCACCGGTGTTTTTGAGGGCGTTTCAGACTAGTCGCTCAGCGAGCATTATGACACGTATTTTCATTGTGACATCACAAGAAAGGGAAGTAAAGCCTGGACTACAAACGAGCTGTTTTCAGGCAGTTCAGAGCAGAGTTTTCTGTAGGAGATGGGAACTCCCTTTGGGCTGGACTCTGGGCTTTTTCACTTTGCAAACCTGTTACATGCACAAAAAAGGAGGGAGGGAAAAAGCCTAAAACCATAATACCACCTCTTTAATAGACATTGACTATGGGTCTAGGTTTTAAACAAGGTTGAATTTAGGCTGTCAGTGAAAGTGCTAACTGCGTCTGTATCTGTAGCTAGTTAGCTCAGTTAGCCGGGCAGGTAGTGGTCCTAGCTGAGCCCTACAGTGCCAAGAGCCAAAGCTGGCAAGAAAACCACTTCTGTACTGTATTCTCTATTGTCAAAAGCCGTTTTTCTATTACCAGTACCAGTTCAGCTCGCCTCGACTTGACTCTGTTTAGGCCTACCGTGCTCCATTTCCATTGCAGATAGCACCCAGAGATAGTACCCCTCAATGGAAAACCAAACAAAGGCGAGTAGAGTCGAGGCGAGTAGAGCTGGTACCGTGCAGTGGAAAAGGGGCTAAACTGGCCTGTGTTCCCCCAGCCGTGGGAGCGTGTGTTCATTCAGCGGTGAAGGCGGACCTCTGACACCAAAGTAAATGAACAATATAACAGGTGGGTTGTTTAATCTATGGTTTTTGTATTGTTCTGTCAACAATGTTTTGCGAACAAAGCTAACACGCTTATCTGTCAAAATAAATGCTATTATTCTTTTGTATCCTAACATTTCATGTTATCAAACTTTGTATTATTCAATGCACTGAATTGAGAATCTCTAAACAAAGACAGCTATATATTTTCCCTCGCAAAGAAAACATTTATTTTGCGATAGTCTGACCACGTAATGATAGCCTTTGGATATTGCTGGAAATTGTTCTAAATCCCCCTCCTTAAAGCTTTAATTATTATTATTATAATCATTTAATAATGCATTGCATTTAAATAGCACTTTTCATACACAAAAAGCGATTACAGTACTGGTCCTACCAGGCTGGACATGCAGTCTGCCAAAATGTGTATCTCCCTCCATAATGCACAGATGGTGGCCTACCATCAAGTTGCTTTTGTTTGTTTGTTTGTATACTTCAGATCATGTCTGATAACAGAGATAAACACACTGAACAAAATTATAAACGCAGCTCTTGTTTTTGCCCCCATTCATCACAAGCTGAATTCAAAGATCTAAGACTTTCTCTATGTACACAAAAGGCCTATTTCTCTCAAATATTGTTCACAAATCTGTCAAAATCTGAGAGATCATCCATCCACCTCATAAGTGTGGCATATCAAGATGCTGATCAGATAGCGTGGTTATTGCACAGGTGTGCTTTAGGCTGGCCACAATAAAAGGAATTTTGTTCAGAGTATGAGGTATCTTCCTTTATTCAATTTTCTTTTAAGTCAAGTTGGATTAGATGCATCATATATGTTTTATTTATATACATAGAGGGCGAGAGAGAGACTTCTATTTGTCTGTGGTACATGCCGTGCAGTGGCTTGTGTCTCCATGAAGGTTTTTCGTCTTCCTTGTCCTCACTCTTGGGTTTCTGCTGCCTGAGGTACTCACTAAGCCCTTCATATATGGGGGCCATCTTCCTGATGTAGTCCAGGATCTTTTCCGTTTCATCCAGTCATCTTGACACTCATTAGCCCTCGGCCTCCCTACACACCTCTCTGTCATCAAGGAAAACAAGAAATATTTTTCTCACAGATCCAGTTCTTATGATCAGAGTATATACTCTGTGTCCATTTTCCTTGTTGATCGCAGCATGCTGCAGGGTACTGGTTTCTTTGCTGGTGTGGCGATCCTGCTGCCCAGAACCTATAGGACAAATACAGGTTGTTATTTGTTGTCACTCCTGATTATTTTCAATTTGTAGTAAGCTTTTGGATTTCACTTCAAATATTATTAGCAGTCAAACACATAATTCAGTTTTGTAAATTGATGTAATCTGCATTGATCTTTTTTTCATTTGTTTACATTCTACTTTTTAAAACAACACATTCTCACTCCCGGTCAATTTAGCAACGCTTAGCAACAACAAATATGACACGTCCACTAAAGTTAGCAACAATAAAAAATAAAAAGCTATCGCTATTTTGAAACTGATTATTGAAGTTGTGATACTTTGCAATTTGGTTAGGTTTAGGCAACAAAACTACTTGGTTAAGGTTAGGAAAAGATCATGGTTTGGGTTAAAATAACTATGTACATCAGTTAACACGCAATTCACATAACTTGCCTGACTTAAATAAAAATATTTAATGTTGACTTTTTGTTACACGTTGGACATGAACACCGCTCTCCTGGTTCAAAGTCAGGGTTCTGGCCCGCCATCCACCCCAACCACCTCCTTAATCAGTCTTTTCTGTTAAATATCATATACCTATCTTTACCATCAAAAACTGATACTACAGGACTTCCCCCTCTGCGTTGAACTATGACGCTGTACTGATACCCAGTCCGTTACAAACCGACGCAGATGGGTATTGACCGTGCGTCCATATGTGACGAGTCAGGAAGTGAGAACGGGTTGTTTAAAAGACGTTTGTTAGTGACAAATGTGAAACTTTTGAAACGTCTTACTTTTCTGTCAGCAGCGAGTGGTCCACCCATACCCATTCCCATCTTGTTGGCTTATTTTCCTGTATGACCCGTAGACCAATCCAGGAGTCTCCACAGTTCATACTCTTCACCAGCTCTACAACAAATTCCTAGTAGTTGACAAGAGACATAAAATCTTCATTATTGATTGTATTATATATTGAATAATCATTTGTGATGTCTGAAATGTCTGAATGCAACTTTTCAGTTCATCCGTGGTGCATATATCAGTATTCTTCTTAATCTCATCGAGCATGATGCCTTTCATCTTTGCCAGACAGCCACTTCTAAGGAGAGAAGCAAAAGTGCTGAACTTTCTCCATTTATTGACAATTTGTCTTCCGTGGACTGATGAACATCAAGGCTTTTAGAGACCCTTTGGTAAACCTTTGCAGCTTCATCCAAGTCAGCAATTCTTAATCTTGGGTTTTCTGAGAGCTCTTTTGTTTGAGACATGGTTTACATCAGGCAATGCTTCATGGCAATGGCAAAATAAAAATTGTTGTGAGTTTTTTATAGGGCATGGCAGCTCTAACCAACGCTTCTAATGTTGTCTCATTGATTGGACTCCAGGTTGGCTGACTTCTGACTCCAATTAGCTTTTAGAGAAGTCATTAGCCTAGGGGTTCACGTACTTTTTTATCCCTGTAATGAATGTTTACATGGTATGTTCAGTAAAAACAAAAAACATATAATTGTTTGTTCAGTATTAGTTTAAGCAGACTGTGTTTTTATATTGTTGTGACCTGATGAAGATCAAATCACATTTCATGAACAATTCTGCAGAAATCCAGGAAAATACCAGTGTTCATACGTTTTATTGCGACTTTATTAAGGATTACAACAATGCCACTTAAAAGCATGTTTCACATCTTCATTTAAAAATGTGTGCAGTTCATCCCTTATTTTGATGCTTTCAAACTTTGAACGGAAGGAAGTATCTCATTATTCTTGCTGATGAAAGTGTAATGAATAAAAAATATTAAGTTGTGATTTATGCATTACTAAAATAAAAGTTGGTTGCACTACAGAGAGAAGTTACAAAATAACTGCACGTGACAACTAAATAGTTAAACATGCCTCGGGGTTGGTGTAAATCATAAGACATCACAGAATTATACTCACTAATGATAAAACAGCTTTTTGCCACACAGTATTTTTCATTACTTGCATATCATTTTGCACTACTTTAATCCAATAAAGACATGTTAATAATATGATATTTCAATGTTGATCTAACTTACCACATTGTGCTAATATGCAAAGTGGCTGTGCCATCCAGAAAAGTATTGCACACATTATGGAACTCCATCTTTCATCAGTGATTGGCCACTTGCCTTAGTTATGACTTTACGTCCAAACTAGTTAGGTTCTAACCCAAGTTATTGTGGTGCAACAAATTTTAGTAGCTTATTTAGTTACAAACTACCTAGTAGTTACTATGCCACTAGTGTCACCCTTACAAAATTATTTAGGAAAGAACTTACACACGGGGTGAGAATTATACAGTGACAACCGGGGTGGTCAATCATTTTGTTTTCCAGGTCAAAAAGATAACCCAGTACAGCGCAGGTGCGGGCTTCAGTAAACTAAAATCTTACAATGCTTACAATATCCTTGCTTATTTAACCGATGTCTGCTGTCTGTAGATGATGATAAATCAAATTCATTATACAAGTTAATGGGTGCCCCATACCCCACGACAACTTTTGTACTCAGAGGTCACAGCAAAACTGCCAGAAAGTCAGACCCACAACAGCAGAGAGTCATGACCGCTCAAAACAGACCCGCATGAAAGAGCACAAACCCGACATTGCCGAGTTGTTTTGTGACGCGGCGTTTGTAGTCAAATTGGCATATCTTGCAGACGTATTCAACATGCTCAACAGCCTGAACCTCTCGATCAAAGGAGGCTTTGCATCTATCTTGGAAGCCTTCATGAGAACAATGGAGCTATAGAAAAGAAGGATACAAGATGGACCAACTGACAGCAAGTTAAAAACAGATCACTGGCATCTTTGATCTCTCACTCAGTAACAAACACACTCACCTGTTCCTCTACGTTGTTTATGATCACCAGATCTGATCCTCTACTTTGACAGTCCCATCTGCTGTCAGACCAAGTTTTCTTCTCATTGGATTTAAAGTAACAACTACATCCAAATCTTTCCCATCCTTCAGGACACCGCTTTCCTTCATGAAGCGAAACAAGCTTTAAAAACAAGTGTTTTAAAGACATAACTCTGCTCAAATAAATTATGGCAACACTTAATCATATAACATCACACAGTATAACTTCAAGTCAGTTGAATATCAATCTGTCCAGATTAAAAAGAAGAATAAGCGATTGTTGTTATGGCAGAAAATTGTGGCCTTTTTACATTTAATCTTTTATGTATATTCTTTTACTATTGACTTTTTAAATTTACTATTATTACTGTTAGTCTGTCCACATTTACTAGGGTTCAGGTCAGAGCTGTGAGATTGTTTTGGTGTTTTCCCATCTTGTTGTTCCTCTCCTCTCGTGGAATGTTCATTCAAGGCTGAGAGAGGATCTCTGTTCCCCATAACATAGAAACCTAGACTGTGTAAGTGATTATGCATCCCAGACACCCAAAGCTGCCCTAGGCGGCAGGTCTCTGGACCAGCTGTATATGTGTTTTAGTAATTCTCTGTT
The DNA here is from genome assembly GCF_014851395.1 of Micropterus salmoides. Taxonomy (NCBI): domain Eukaryota; kingdom Metazoa; phylum Chordata; class Actinopteri; order Centrarchiformes; family Centrarchidae; genus Micropterus; species Micropterus salmoides. Next base: position 2,120,949 of record NW_024040817.1, on the reverse strand, counting down.
TATTCTCTTTTGTTATTAATTCTTCAAAGACAACGGTTAGTTGTTACACAATTATTTGCCTAATCCCTCACCAGCAAGATACAATTTCCACGACAATTGTGAATCAGTGTCACCTGTTTTGGTGCAAATGAAAGTGAAAACAGGTTCACTGAAGAGTAAAGCTAGACCTACCCCCAAAAAGGAAATCGTTTTGCAGGTGGTGGCCACTGATAATTGCTCTCTCCTTATCCACCCTGACAGATTGTTCTCTAGTTTTGTTCGTTTCATTGTCAATACTGGTAGCAAGACTACTGCCTTATGCAACCAGCCTATTCAGGTTTTACATGTAGTCCAGCTCCTCTGGGATGACACATCCATATGTGCTTATTTCTGTCAAAACTGTCAGAAACAGACTCTATGAGGGTGGCATGAGGGTCTGCCACGGCACCCCGTGTTCTTCACAGATGAGAGCAGGTTCACACTGAGCACATGTGACACATGTGAAAGAGTCTGGACCCATAACCTATGCCTATAACATTATCCAGCATGACCGGTTTGGCGGTGGGTCAGTCTGGAGAGGCATATCTTTGGGGGGTTACACAGACCTCCATGTGCTAGCCAATGGTACCTTGTGATGTTGGTGTTCACCGTTCATCACCCTTAATTTTGTCCTGATTTTTCCTCAGTGTCTCGTAACTGCTCTGTAACTGATTGATGTTCACCGCCATATCTTTAGAAAACAGTAGTAGATAAAAGAGTAAGACCACATGAAAATATTTATGTACCAGTATTTATTTATATAACCAGTGTGAAGTTAGATCATATGTATTATATTTTTGCTTATTTGTGTTTAAACCTTTCCCACCTGAAATTTGTCCCTGCAGCTCGCTGTAGTTCCTGTACAGTTTGTCGTATCTGGTCTGCAGCTGGTCTTTTTCCAAAGTGACTGTTGAGAAACAACATAAGAAACACCTCAACAACACCAACTCATTCACTATAAACTAAAGACAATTTAGTTACTTTCTCTGCATAATTAAAATCAATCTAATTCAAACCATAATTTAGTTATTTAATATTAATAATAATAACAATAATCTTTATTTGTAGAGCACTTTTCAAAAACAAGTTACAAAGTGCTTTAACACGTGTAAAGACAATAATACCCAAGAGACAATAATACAAAAACAATACAAGATAAAAGCATGAAAAACATTGAAAAGACTAAAATACAGATAAATATAAAATTAGTAAAATACAATAAAATAAAAGGGATAAAATAAAGTCAAATAAGATCGGGAAAGGCTCTCCTATAAAAGTATTTTTTAAGAAGGGACTTAAAAGAGTTCACTGACTCAGCCGACCTGATTTCCTCGGGCAGGCTGTTCCAGAGCCTCGGGGCCCTGACAGCAAACGCTCTGTCCCCTTTAGTTTTCAGTCGAGACTCTGGAACAGACAACAGACCTCTGCCCGAGGATCTCAAGGTACGTGCTGGTGCGTATGGGACTAAAAGGTCAGAAATATAACAAGGCGAGAGGCCATGAAGAGCTTTAAAAGTGATCAATAGAATTTTAAAGTCAATTCTAAAACATACTGGGAGCCAGTGTAATGAAGCTAAAATAGGAGTAATGTGGTCATATTTCTTTGTTCTGGTTAAAAGCCTGGCAGCTGAGTTCTGGACAGTCTGGAGTCGATCAATAGATTTTTGGGTTAAACAGGTGAAAAGGCTGTTGCAATAATCCAGGCGTGATGAGATGAAGGCGTGTAAAATGGTCTCGGTGTCCTTAAAAGTTAACATAGATCGAATTTTTGCTATATTTCTAAGTTGATAAAAACATGATTGAAATTTAAATTACTATCAAACCAAACACCAAGGTTCTTTGCCACAGGCTTAATGTGATTTACTAGGGAACCAGCAGATGGCAGTATTTGATTTGCCATCTGCTGGGACCCGATGACAGAAGTACTATGTAACACCATTTGCCCGATGAAGGTGTAGTACCGAAACGTATCGAAATATCAACTTGGTCTGTGAAAGTTACAACCCCCTCCCCCTGACTGTGGTGTCAGTCAGTAGTTTACCCACAAAAGTCTGTAGCAACCAAAGTATAAACCAATTAGATTCCACAGAGTGAATATTGTCTTAGTTTCTTTAGTATTTGTGTCACATGTAGCCTACATTATGCAGTGGTGATTGCTGGCTAATATGCGTGTGGCTGCCCAATCTCAAGTTTCTATTTGATCATGTGACGAGACGACAAGACTCCAAAATCCGGTGAAATAATATAATAATTATATTTATTTATAGAGCACTTTTCAAAAACAAGTTACAAAGTGCTTTAACAAGAGCAAATGCAATAAAACACTTAAATACATGATAAAAGCAAGAAAACACTTAAGAGACTAAAATACACATTAAAAGTAAATATAAAGTAGATATAAAATAAAATAAAATCGGTAAAGACTCTCCTATAAAAGTATGTTTTAAGCAGGGACTTAAAACTGACTCAGCAGATCACAGCTACAAACTAGCAGTCATGCCATTCAAACATAAAAGTTGTTTAAAAAGACACAGGAGAGAAGTACAAAAGGAGAAGGTCGCAAAACTCCCAAATTTAGGAGTTTTGGTTTTTTACTGAGGACATTGTCAAAGATTTTGCTTAATGCAGGGCTCATCAGATGCCGTTCAAATAGATGAGTACAAGTGCTTTTTCAGTGGATTTGGTGTGGCTGCCTGCCTGGTGTGACCCTGACTAAAAGGCTGTCAAGATTTGGCTTAATGCAAGGCTCAAATTTGCCAATATAGGGTTCCCTTCTACGCACGCTGTGGAGCCCAGGGCCCATCATAACAGCCTGCACTGGGGCCTGTTGTTACTACCTTACGCTACTGCATGTACGCCATTTATATTTGGTTCATGCATCTTGTGTGGATTATATGGATTTTGATTACCAACAAAACCCAAAGTGTATAAATGCAACCAAGCAGTCAAGAGCTATGGAAATCTGATTTGACCGTCAGATGCATCCTTCTCTCCAAAACACATTCATAATCTTTCCTCCTCCCAAGTGTAACTACATCAGTAAGTGGTCTGTGGAAGAAGCCTATGAGGTTTGTCCTTTATGATAATGGCTTAAATAACACTGAAACAGAAAGGAGCCGTCTTTCCCCTTGTTGTCATGTATGTGACATCTTAGGCTTTTTGAAAACAGGCTGTTGTAATATCCCTCTCTGCAGAGAGGGTAAGTGCACATGTAGTTGTGTGGATGACTTCCAACCAGACTGTTCACTGTGTAGGGCAGAGGAACAATATCTATGTAATCCAGGTTGTTCAGGATGCAACACAGAATGAACAACTGAAGAAATGTAAAATGTGAGTTGGTCTGATTTGACAAAGTTGATCCCAACACTACACACCCCTCTGTCCTCAAGATAAACAGGAAATCTATTTCTCACAGATCCAGTTCTTCTTCTGATCATAATATCCGCTCTCTGTCCATTTTCCTTGTTTATCGCAGCATGCTGCAGCGTAATAATTGTTGCTGTGCGGGTGTCCTGTTGCCCAGAACCTGTAGGAGAAATAAAATGTTGTCACTCCTGATTATTTTCAATTTGAAGGAAGATGTTGGATTTTTTATCATTTTTATTGTGAGTAATAAATGACAATTACATTTTTAATAACGTGTTTAACACATAATTCAGCTTTGTAAATTAATAAAATGTGAAGTAATATTTTTTTCATTTGTTTTCATAATTTTAAAAACAAACTTCTTTTATTAACAAAATGAATTGTGAAGGAAACTAAAAACTTTAAAAGCGTCTCACTTTAGTGTCAGCGGTGAGTCGTCCACCCATTTCCATCCTGTCCATTCTGTGAACTGTAGACCAATCCAGGAGTCTCCATCCTTGTTCAGCTCAGTGACACATTTCTAGTAGTTGACAAGAGACAATAATCATTTCTCTGTTCATAATTCAGTAATTCTATTATGGTACATGTGTGATGTCTGAAAAGTCTGAAGGAAAAAGAAAATCTGTGGCAACTTTTCAGTTCATCAGTGGTGCATAAATCAGAAACACTCAGAGGACTGATGGAATTCAGCTCCTCTTGTAGAATAACCATTGTTCAGTGGTGGGAAAAGTACTAAATGTTCCTACTTAAGTAAAAGTACAGATACCACACTAAAATGTTACTCAAATAAAAGTCATCCAGTAAAATACTACTCAAGTAAAAGTGAAAAAGTATCTGGATTTAAAAGTTCATAAGTATCAAAAGTAGAAAGTACTTTTCAAATCTATTGATCCTACAAAAAGCAACGTATCTTTTTAAATTTACTGAAGACAGTGCCGTGTAAAAAGTTCAAGACTTAGGCCAGATAAAAAAATCTTGAACTTTTACCAACATGTTTATTTTCAACAAAAATAGACAGCAGTTAGAAAAGAAAAGTTTCAGCGGAGAGGTTCAGAGATGGATGCAAAGTAGAGTCCCATTCTGTTACCAGAACAGAGACCCGAGTTGACATGAAGCCATGTAACAAGTGATTTTCACCTTGTTTTGGACCTCCTTTTATAGCTCTGTTTCTAAGCATTACATCACCTCTTGGCTCTCTTTCCTGCTGCTCCTGGATCTGTGGAAATCCCCAGATATTTGGTGTCTCTTATCATCTTCTGACCTTTCAGCATTTTGGTGGATTGTCACTTTTATTTCACTGACTGTTGCATTCTCGGCCCGGCTACGCTGCTCCCCCTCTCTGTGGCCTTGGCGTGCTTACTGCTGATCATAATATCTCAACCATAACCTGACTTTGTGGAATGTCCTGGTGAGCTGGTGTCTTTTGTGCTGTGTGCTAGAGACAGGGCGTTCTTACTGTGCACTGTCTTACTGTGCTCCCTCACTCTGCTGTGTGTCCTACCTCTGCCCAACAGCACAAATGCTTGCTTACACACACTCAGGTCCTTGTGTTGAGCCCAGGCAGTCAGATACAGAGAGGAGCACATACACACAGAGCTAGAGAGCTTTTACACTGTGGTCTGAACTTTACGTGTCTATATAGAGTATATATTTGTGGCAATGCGTCGTCATAGGAAGCCGACTGGCTGCAGGTCAAAAACAGAAGTAACAGATCACTGGCAGCTACATCTAAGATCACACACTCAGTAACAAACACACTCACCTGTTCCTCTTTGTTGTTTATGATCACCAGATCTGCTCCTCTACTTTGACAGTCTCTTCTGCTGTTATACCAAGTTTTCTCCTCATTGGATTTAAAGTAACAGCTGAATCCAAATCTCTTCCATCCTTCAGGACAACACTTCCCTTCATGTCAAATGAGTGTTAAAAGATGGATTTCATGTCATTCATTGTTAAATTGATAAAACTTGTTGTTTGACTTTCTTCTTAAATATCTTTCTTGCCTGCCACTTGTTGTTTACTCTATAAATACACTCAGGTTTTGTCTCATTTCTAACAGAAATAAACAGAGAAAACAGTTCAACAGGATAAAATAATTAAAATGAAAATCAATGGCAAAGTCAAGTTATATCAAGTGAACTGGTGTGATGCTGGTGTTCACTATTAGTTTTTAAACTTTTCTCAACATCAAGTTTGTCCTTCAGCTGCTTTACTTCATCCTGTAACTGGCTGTGATTTTTCCTCAGTGTCTCGTAACTGCTCTGTAACTGACTGATGTTGGCTGCTGTGTCATGAGAAAAAACAACAAGAGATAAAAGAGTAAGACAATTTCAAAATATTTATGCTCAATTAGCAGTGTGAAGTTAGATCCTGTGTATTTTGGTATTTGTTCTTTTTTTACATTTACATTTACTCATTTGGCAGACGCTTTTATCCAAAGCGACTTACATTTGAGGAACAACATACAAGCATCAACAGAGCATCAACTACAGATCTACAACTTACTATACATACTAGTAAGAGCAGCAATAAATGCTAGTAAGAGCTCACAGTACATATCACATTAATGGGGTAAATATCTAGGGAAGGAAGTAAGAGTTACAAAAAGTGCAATCAATACAAGATCATTGTAGGGGATAGAAGAAAAAGAGCACAGGAAGTGCATGTTAGAGATGTTACACGAGGAAGTGTTCTCGAAAGAGATGAGATTTCAAGAGCTTCTTGAAGGTTTTAAAAACCTTTCTTACCTGAAATTTGTCCCTGCAGCTCGCTGTAGTTGTTGTTCAGTTTGTCGTATCTGGTCTGCAGCTGGTCTTTTTCCAAAGTGACTGAAATATCTGGTGAGAAGCACAACAACATAAGAAACACACCAACAACACCAAATCATTCTGCATTTCCAAACAATTCATGCCTATGAAGCGGCATATAGAGCATGATCTGCCTCTATATTTCTTTAAAAGTTGACTCAGTCCCTTCTGTCCTCTTCTTGTTGCAGTTGTTGGTTTCTTTCAGTTTATTATCAGTGTCTGCTGGAACTACACAAACTGAGCTACAATGCAAGAAATGATGATAGTCCAGAGAGCTTATATGTGATACTCAGATGAGAACAAACATCTTTAGAGCAGTGCTGACCTAACTATATAAATTCTGTTTGTCTTCCTCTTCTGCACAGATCAACAGGTGTATGAACCTGTGTTGATTAGCTTTAGTGTTTTTACCTAAAAGTCTCTTGGACAAAACTACTGCAGAAAGTCACATGAAGTTTTTATAAAATACATGTTCATGCACCTGTTATGTTATCTAACAGAGAATAAAAGGTTTTTAACATTACAAAACACAGAGAGGGATTGAAGTTATGAGACTTTGGATTTAAAACATAATTCCTCACAGCGTATGAAGACTCCAGCCAATATCAGAAGATACATCACTCCCAGAGTCGCTGCAGTAAAACACCTTCTTCTGACACGATTCTTTGGAGTCTGAGGTCCTACAGAGACAAAATACAGAGAGAGCATTTAAATTATTCTTGTTTGAAGTTTGAAGTGGCCGCTGTGAACTGTGGAGTTTCATAGTGGCACATTGGCTGCATTACCGTAACCAGCTATGAGGTAACCGAGGTGCAGACCTCTGTAATTATATGTAGGCTATAACCTATCAATAGAAAAAAATCTAATAACAACTATTGATAACACGATCAACTTAAATGAAGGCTTCAGGACCCTGAGGACGCAGCAGATTACACTGTCAAAACCCTTATTTCAACTTGACAAACTGTTTCTCTGATCAGAAGCACATTAAAACGGCGTGCGTGCACTAACTGAGAGCCCCGCTGTTCTCTCCCCTTCAGGAGAGACGCTGTGCGCATTTACGCACGAGCCGCAGCAGCATGACTTCATAATCAAATCTCCCGACACGCCAACAGGATCGGTCAGAATCTAATGTTAACCAATGTTTTTTAGTTCTTCTACAGAAGGTCTCTCACACAGTCCAGGTTCAGACAGTAAATCTGAGTAAAGCAGCCGTCCTCCTGATCAATCCTGATCTCCATCAGAAAGTCTGAACATTTTAGAAGCTGGTTGTTAAAGTTGAATTCTGTTTCCTCTGCAGAGTTTTCTCTGTCTGCACCTGTCAAGTTTTTAACTACAAGGTTTTTTATTTTGCTGCTTAAATTATTATTGCTGTGACATTACAGTGCGAATGAAAACGTTTAAATGACTGACAGCAGCCTCTCTAATCATTAAAGTAAATAGTTAAAGAAAACACTCATAAATAATAAAGAAAACACCTGGAAAGCTAATTAGAGAATGGATGGTTTATGCACATGATTATTACATTATAGTCAGAGCCGATCCATGCATCACATGAATTCAGCTCCTATACTCTTGACAAAACAGTGCAACCAGCTGCTGACGTCAAATAATGAGGCTGTAATATCAACCAGAGCATCCTCTGAATTCAGCACCAACCTGCTGTTTTTTATGTTGTCATATAGTAACAATAGTGGCCATTATGCAGTCTGCACATGTCATTCCAACAAAGTCCTGTGATGCCAGTTGTAGGCTGTCAGATACATTTAGCCTGATACATGTTGTGAAGATTAGTATAGCAAGATTTCCCTGTTTGCACGACCTGATCATAGCGTGTTGTAGCAAACCTAGATTTAGTTATGCATTTTAATAAATTTATGAGAATTGATACCCAATTATGAATTAAAATTCATAAAATCAGAATTTCCTCGTTAAGGGCACCACCGGAGTTGTTATAATCCTAGAGTCTCCGGACCTCTAGGTAGTTTTGAATAATTATACAATTATTACTAGTGATCAGTTAGTTAATAATCGCTCAATTATCTTAAATCAGTCAGTCAGTCTCTTATCTAAAGGGTCAATTCTCTTGGCAGGGACGTAGAAATAGGCAACACACACAGCTCTTGATTATATTACAGTGAATTTATTCTCTAACTAATGTGATAAAAGGATGGTTGAATACAAGGAAAATAAACAATTGCTGAACAATGAGCCTGGAGGTTCGATTGTGGGAAGCATTTGACTCATACGGCATAGAAGAGCTAATGAAAGTAAACTAACTCTATGAGTTTAGGAGTTAAAAGGAAATCTCTGTCCACAGAACGTGTGTTAAGTCTTACTGTTTGTCGACAGCCTGCTTTTGGCCTGCTGCACGGGTCCCACGCTAGCTGCTGATCCTGGCTTTTTTCTAGGGATTCTCCAGGGTTTTCCGTGTCTGATTGAAAACGCCTCCTCTGTCTGGCAGTTCGGCTGTTTGCAGGTTTCCTTCATTGTCACTGGCGAGACCACGTGGCTTGGTCTGACCTCGGTGAAGTTGGCTCGACGAAAAAGGCTTAAAATGGAACTCGGTCGTTCCTGAATTAGTCCAGTGTAACTTAACAAACTGATAACTTTAACAAAACAAAAGAAATAAAGAAAATAAAACAAACTGAAGGCAGATCGATGTCGCGGCACTTCAGGTGTGTAGCTTGAAGCGAACAAAAGGCCGGACGCGTGCCGAAGCGTCCAGAGAGCCGAGAGAGAGAGCAGAGAAGAGTGGAAGAGAGAAGAGATTGAACGACGTCGCATGTCGCTCTTTTGTTGCCTGGGGCGTGGTTTCCCGAGGGACTGCCTCTGTAAACTTAATGTCTAAAAGAAAAGAAAATCTATTTTTTTATTTTTTATTTATTTATTTATTTAAACAGGAAAAGATTAAGAGCAATCGGTCCTGACTCAGTATAGAACTGATTTTCAGCAGGTTCCTGTTCTGCAGAACATGAATACCTCAAACACAACAAAACTCCAAGACCATACAATAACAAACACACAGCAACAAGCACAACAAACTACGATAGTAGTATTTGCACGTATTACAATCAAATATTTACCACAATCGAACCTCGATGGTCAAACGGTTGTACTGTTCTAAGTATTTGGTAACAGGAAACAATTGTGACATTATTGGTCAGGATATTTATACATTTAACGGCATTTCCGACGAGGGCATGTAATACTTATTTCGTCCACTTGGGGGAGCTCAGGTTACATGAGGAAAGCTTGGATTAATCCAAGATCGTCTCTCCTTAGAAACCCAGGACATTCCACAAAGTCAGGTTATTGTTGATTCATCCTTAAATTCAAGCTGGCGATTAAGAGTATAGTAAAACATTTCTTTATCATCATTTCTAAAGGAATTTTGTAGGAAAGTATTATGAACAAGCATTGATCACATTAGATGAAGGAGTGTCTTGCTGAAAACAAAAACACTGCAAAAGTTTCTTTCTTTTCAGCACTAATATCAAGAACAGATAGCAACAACAGTTAACATAACTACTCAAATAGAGGATTTAATTAAACTTAATGAAATGCTTTGAGTCTTTGGAGACTCCAGTCATCCAAAGTTTGGCTACCTGGATCATGTCACACTTGGACGAGACAGGGGTTTTCTTTTGATGTGGTAATAAAACAAAGAGCAAGGTCAGTTGCCACGGAAACATGTGGGGGGGGGCAGTTTTGATAGGCTGTTCAGGGAGATGCTACTTGCTGGTTCGTGTCCCTTTGTCAGTTTAACAGTCAGGCCCCGCGATATCAGCTTCGGAATCAAAAAGGTGCCAGTTTTATGGTCGGGATAGCACTTAGAGAAAGCAACTTTGACCCCTCCCCTTCTTCTCTGGGGAGGAGAGAAGAATTTGGAGTAGCTCCAAATTTATTCAATATAAAATGCACAAATCCACACCGTTGTTCACTACAGTGTCTGTCTGTATCTCTTATTTTATACAATTTTAGTGAGCCAAGCTGTGGAGAGAAAGACCTTGATGAACAGCCTGTGGTTAGTGTGTTCTTAACCAATCACAGTGCTTTGCCCACTTCCTGGTTTGAACCTTCATTACACACACACACACACACACACTCTCACACACACACACACACACACACAGAGGAAAAGAACAAATTCAGCTTTAATAAAAGTATTTTTTGCCAACAGGTCCCTTTGTAGGCCTGTGTTTTTCATTATAGATCATTAGTTTGTGTAACTTGTGTGATTTTGGTGTGAATTTCTGTAAATAAGCTCTATTAAAAGAAACAAAGTCTGGACCTCACTAATTTCTAAACCCTGGTTACGGCCTGACAGGCTGAGTCAGCATTCACAGCCTGTGTTCTTCTACAAACAAAAACTTGTATCTCCTCCCACAGTTTGATGTAGAAACTCCATTTAAACATCAAATTTTTCAACTCATTGACGACATTATTGCCTTTCACTCGTTGATACCTTGCATACATTCCAAAATATTCAAGGTTTTCCAGGACGTTTTCTTGTATTGAAGTGGATGAAGAGAAGGTTCAAATCCTCCTCATAACTACTCCACTTTGAAATGTCACTATTTCTGCATACTTTCAGCTACAGACTTCATTTAAACTTAATCTTAACTCGCCGTCATGCCAACAATTTTCACTGTTGACACGCAAATAAATTCGTTTTGATATCTTTGTGGGGATGTTTATGCACACAGGCTAGTTCTGCTGTCATTGTCCAGACTTGCACAGTCTGTTTCACTAACAGATTGAGGATTTTAGTCACGGGACGTCTGGATCTCAAGTTATCAGAGAAACAGGCTCAGCAACGCCAGCTATCGCTCGGCCGTCGCAGAATAGCGTCAGAATTTCAACATCTTTCAAACATTATTGGTATTATTCAAGCCAGCAATCAGTTTAGCGTCAGCTTTCAACAGCCCACATTCACTCTGCAGTTTCTTCAGAAACTGGATTCTCTAGTTACTCGTTGTCATTCTGTCAGTAAGAAAATTGACTCTTGTGGCACCAGATTACAAAAACAAGACACCTGATAATGACCCATAGTTAATGGTATCTGATTAATGAATTATACATTTTTATATAGCCACACAAAAATGTACATTAACGTCCTTCTTACAGCATCATTTCAGACTTACTTGCTTTTTGTGACCCAGGATCAGCGTGATGCTTTTCATCCTCTGAGATCTCCAGCTGATTCTCCTCTCCCGCTCTTCTGTTGTCTTGAACTCTTCCGGTATATCTCACATTCAAGCTTGAATCTGGTGCAGCGAGAATCCTTGCAGACATTTTGAAACACTGAAAACTTAGTGAACAGCTTCACTGTCTGCTTGTTTGTCTTTGGGTTGGGCAGCTTTCAAAAGAGGAAGTAACAGCAGGACACACCACTGACAGATGGACACCACAACATATGTATTATTGAAGACTTGACTTTAATTGAGGCATAAACTACATAAAACTATATTTAAAGCTGAAACATAAAGATGTTTTTTGTCAGTGACACTGAGGAAGTACATGGTTTTCACTCAACAGCAGGTTTGTGCTCACATTCACACATTTGTGCAAAGCTGCATTCATGTTCTCCATATAGTTTATTCACACATGCATCTCTGACACAGGAAATGTGATGTGTTGACCAGTTATTTTTGTTCTGTCTAGTAGATGAAATGACGTGACAAGTATTAATGGTTCAATGATGATAATAAACCTAAGATGTTAAACACATAACTGTTCTGTTGTAAGTTTATGAAGAAAACAAAAGAGATGATTGAATATCATCCTTACTGACACACATACAGGGAGGTGACTTATTATCAGTTCATGCATCTTGTGTGGATTCGATATCTTTTGATTAGCAAAACAGCCCAAGTGTAAATGCAACCAAGCATTAAAGATGGATTGAAATCTTATTCAAAATCAGGTGTATTCTTCTCTCCAAAACACATTCATAATCTTTCCTCCTCCCAAGTGTAACTACATCAGTAAGTGGTCTGTGGAAGAAGCCTATGAGGTTTGTCCTTTATGATAATGGCTTAAATAACACTGAAACAGAAAGGAGCCGTCTTTCCCCTTGTTGTCATGTATGTGACATCTTAGGCTTTTTGAAAACAGGCTGTTGTAATATCCCTCTCTGCAGAGAGGGTAAGTGCACATGTAGTTGTGTGGATGACTTCCAACCAGATGTTCACTGTGTAGGGCAGAGGAACAATATCTATGTAATCCAGGTTGTTCAGGATGCAACACAGAATGAACAACTGAAGAAATGTAAAATGTGAGTTGGTCTGATTTGACAAAGTTGATCCCAACACTACACACCCCTCTGTCCTCAAGATAAACAGGAAAGCTCTTTCTCACAGATCCAGTTCTTCTGATCATTAATCTGCTCGTCCAATTTCCTTGTTTATCGCAGCATGCAGCGTAATAATAGTTGCTGTGCGGGTGTCCTGATGCCCAGAACCTGTAGGAGAAATAAAATGTTGTCACTCCTGATTATTTTCAATTTGAAGGAAGCTGTTGGATTTTTTATCATTTTTATTGTGAGTAATAAATGACAATTACATTTTTAATAACGTGTTTAACACATAATTCAGCTTTGTAAATTAATAAAATGTGAAGTAATATTTTTTTCATTTGTTTTCATCTAATTTTAAAAACAAACTTATTTTAGGAAGAAAATGAATTGTGATGGAAACAAAAATCTTTAAAAGCGTCTCACTGTACTGTCAGCGGCGAGTCGTCCACCCATTTCCATTCCCATCCTGTTTGTGTCTGTTCTTCTGTGGCCTGTAGACCAATCCAGGAGTCTCCATCCTTGTTCAGCTCAGTGACATATTTCTAGTAGTTGACAAGAGACAATAATCATTTCTCTGTTCATAATTCAGTAATTCTATTGTGGTACATGTGTGATGTCAGAAAAGTCTGAAGGAAAAAGAAAATCTGTGGCAACTTTTCAGTTCATCAGTGGTGCATAAATCAGAAACACTCAGAGGACTGATGGAATTCAGCTCCTCTTGTAGAATAACCATTGTTCAGTGGTGGGAAAAGTACTAAATGTTCCTACTTAAGTAAAAGTACAGATACCACACTAAAATGTTACTCAAATAAAAGTCATCCAGTAAAATACTACTCAAGTAAAAGTGAAAAAGTATCTGGATTTAAAAGTTCATAAGTATCAAAAGTAAAAGTACTTTTCAAATCTATTGATCCTACAAAAAGCAACGTATGTTTTTAAATTCACTGAAGACAGTGCTGTGTAAAAACAAGACTTAGGCCAGATAAAAAAATCTTGAACTTTTACCAACATGTTTATTTTCAACAAAAATAGACAGCAGTTAGAAAAGAAAAGTTTCAGCGGAGAGGTTCAGAGATGGATGCAAAGTAGAGTCCCATTCTGTTACCAGAACAGAGACCCGAGTTGACATGAAGCCATGTAACAAGTGATTTTCACCTTGTTTTGGACCTCCTTTTATAGCTCTGTTTCTAAGCATTACATCACCTCTTGGCTCTCTTTCCTGCTGCTCCTGGATCTGTGGAAATCCCCAGATATTTGGTGTCTCTTATCATCTTCTGAGCTTTCAGCATTTTGGTGGATTGTCACTTTATTTCACTGACTGTTGCATTCTCGGCCCGGCTACGCTGCTCCCCCTCTCTGTGGCCTTGGCGTGCTTACTGCTGATCATAATATCTCAACCATAACCTGACTTTGTGGAATGTCCTGGTGAGCTGGTGTCTTTTGTGCTGTGTGCTAGAGACAGGGCGTTCTTACTGTGCACTGTCTTACTGTGCTCCCTCACTCTGCTGTGTGTCCTACCTCTGCCCAACAGCACAAATGCTTGCTTACACACACTCAGGTCCTTGTGTTGAGCCCAGGCAGTCAGATACAGAGAGGAGCACATACACACAGAGCTAGAGAGCTTTTACACTGTGGTCTGAACTTTACGTGTCTATATAGAGTATATATTTGTGGCAATGCGTCGTCATAGGAAGCCGACTGGCTGCAGGTCAAAAACAGAAGTAACAGATCACTGGCAGCTACATCTAAGATCACACACTCAGTAACAAACACACTCACCTGTTCCTCTTTGTTGTTTATGATCACCAGATCTGCTCCTCTACTTTGACAGTCTCTTCTGCTGTTATACCAAGTTTTCTCCTCATTGGATTTAAAGTAACAGCTGAATCCAAATCTCTTCCATCCTTCAGGACAACACTTCCCTTCATGTCAAATGAGTGTTAAAAGATGGATTTCATGTCATTCATTGTTAAATTGATAAAACTTGTTGTTTGACTTTCTTCTTAAATATCTTTCTTGCCTGCCACTTGTTGTTTACTCTATAAATACACTCAGGTTTTGTCTCATTTCTAACAGAAATAAACAGAGAAAACAGTTCAACAGGATAAAATAATTAAAATGAAAATCAATGGCAAAGTCAAATTATATCAAGTGAACTGGTGTGATGCTGGTGTTCACTGTTAGTTTTTAAACTTTTCTCAACATCAAGTTTGTCCTTCAGCTGCTTTACTTCATCCTGTAACTGGCTGTGATTTTTCCTCAGTGTCTCGTAACTGCTCTGTAACTGACTGATGTTGACTGCTGTGTCATGAGAAAAAACAACAAGAGATAAAAGAGTCAGACAATTTCAAAATATTTATGCTCAATTAGCAGTGTGAAGTTAGATCCTGTGTATTTTGGTATTTGTTCTTTTTTTACATTTACATTTACTCATTTGGCAGACACTTTTATCCAAAGCGACTTACATTTGAGGAACAACAAGCATCAACAGAGCATCAACTACAGATCTACAACTGACTATACATACTAGTAAGAGCAGCAATAAATGCTAGTAAGAGCTCACAGTACATATCACATTAATGGGGTAAATATCTAGGGAAGGAAGTAAGAGTTACAAAAAGTGCAATCAATACAAGATCATTGTAGGGGATAGAAGAAAAAGAGCACAGGAAGTGCATGTTAGAGATGTTACACGAGGAAGTGTTCTCGAAAGAGATGAGATTTCAAGAGCTTCTTGAAGGTTTTAAAAACCTTTCTTACCTGAAATTTGTCCCTGCAGCTCGCTGTAGTTGTTGTACAGTTTGTCGTATCTGGTCTGCAGCTGGTCTTTTTCCAAAGTGACTGAAATATCTGGTGAGAAGCACAACAACATAAGAAACACACCAACAACACCAAATCATTCTGCATTTCCAAACAATTCATGCCTATGAAGCGGCATATAGAGCATGATCTGCCTCTATATTTCTTTAAAAGTTGACTCAGTCCCTTCTGTCCTCTTCTTGTTGCAGTTGTTGGTTTCTTTCAGTTTATTATCAGTGTCTGCTGGAACTACACAAACTGAGCTACAATGCAAGAAATGATGATAGTCCAGAGAGCTTATATGTGATACTCAGATGAGAACAAACATCTTTAGAGCAGTGCTCACCTAACTATATAAATTCTGTTTGTCTTCCTCTTCTGCACAGATCAACAGGTGTATGAACCTGTGTTGATTAGCTTTAGTGTTTTTACCTAAAAGTCTCTTGGACAAAACTACTGCAGAAAGTCACATGAAGTTTTTATAAAATACATGTTCATGCACCTGTTATGTTATCTAACAGAGAATAAAAGGTTTTTAACATTACAAAACACAGAGAGGGATTGAAGTTATGAGACTTTGGATTTAAAACATAATTCCTCACAGCGTATGAAGACTCCAGCCAATATCAGAAGATACATCACTCCCAGAGTCGCTGCAGTAAAACACCTTCTTCTGACACGATTCTTTGGAGTCTGAGGTCCTACAGAGACAAAATACACAGAGAGCATTTAAATTATTCTTGTTTGAAGTTTGAAGTGGCCGCTGTGAACTGTGGAGTTTCATAGTGGCACATTGGCTGCATTACCGTAACCAGCTATGAGGTAACCGAGGTGCAGACCTCTGTAATTATATGTAGGCTATAACCTATCAATAGAAAAAAATCTAATAACAACTATTGATAACACGATCAACTTAAATGAAGGCTTCAGGACCCTGAGGACGCAGCAGATTACACTGTCAAAACCCTTATTTCAACTTGACAAACTGTTTCTCTGATCAGAAGCACATTAAAACGGCGTGCGCGCACTAACTGAGAGCCCCGCTGTTCTCTCCCCTTCAGGAGAGACGCTGTGCGCATTTACGCACGAGCCGCAGCAGCATGACTTCATAATCAAATCTCCCGACACGCCAACAGGATCGGTCAGAATCTAATGTTAACTAATGTTTTTTAGTTCTTCTACAGAAGGTCTCTCACACAGTCCAGGTTCAGACAGTAAATCTGAGTAAAGCAGCCGTCCTCCTGATCAATCCTGATCTCCATCAGAAAGTCTGAACATTTTAGAAGCTGGTTGTTAAAGTTGAATTCTGTTTCCTCTGCAGAGTTTTCTCTGTCTGCACCTGTCAAGTTTTTAACTACAGTTTTTTTATTTTGCTGCTTAAATTATTATTGCTGTGACATTACAGCGTGAATGAAAACGTTTAAATGACTGACAGCAGCCTCTCTAATCATTAAAGTAAATAGTTAAAGAAAACACCTGGAAAGCTAATTAGAGAAAGAAAAAAATAGGTCTTTGGTTGAGGGCATGTGGATGGTTTATGCACATGATTATTACATTATAGTCAGAGCCGATCCATGCATCACATGAATTCAGCTCCTATACTCTTGACAAAACAGTGCAACCAGCTGCTGACGTCAAATAATGAGGCTGTAATATCAACCAGAGCATCCTCTGAATTCAGCACCAACCTGCTGTTTTTTATGTTGTCATATAGTAACAATAGTGGCCATTATGCAGTCTGCACATGTCATTCCAACAAAGTCCTGTGATGCCAGTTGTAGGCTGTCAGATACATTTAGCCTGATACATGTTGTGAAGATTAGTATAGCAAGATTTCCCTGTTTGCACGACCTGATCATAGCGTGTCTGTCTGTATCTCTTATTTTATACAATTTTAGTGAGCCAAGCTGTGGAGAGAAAGACCTTGATGAACATCCTGTGGTTAGTGTGTTCTTAACCAACAACAGTGCTTTGCCCACTTCCTGGTTTGAGCCTTCATTATACACACACACACACACACATACACACACACACACACACACACACACACACACACACACACACAGAGGAAAAGAACAAATTCAGCTTTAATAAAAGTATTTTTTGCCAACAGGTCCCTTTGCAGGCCTGTGTTTTTCATTATAGATCATTAGTTTGTGTAACTTGTGTGATTTTGGTGTGAATTTCTGTAAATAAGCTCTATTAAAAGAAACAAAGTCTGGACCTCACTGAATTCTAAACCCTGGTTACGGCCTGACAGGCTGAGTCAGCATTCACAGCCTGTGTTCTTCTACAAACAAAAACTTGTATCTCCTCCCACAGTTTGATATAGAAACTCCATTTAAACATCAAATTATTGAACTCAATGACGACATTATTGCCTTTCACTCGTTGATACCTTGCATACATTCCAAAATATTCAAGGTTTTCCAGGACGTTTTCTTGTATTGTAAGTGAATGAAGAGAAGGTTCAAATCCTCCTCATAACTACTCCACTTTGAAATGTCACTATTTCTGCATACTTTCAGCTACAGACTTCATTTAAACTTAATCTTAACTCGCTGTCATGCCAACAATTTTCACTGTTGACACACAAATAAACAGTTTTTGATATCTTTGTGGGGATGTTCATGCACACAGGCTAGTTCTGCTGTCATTGTTCAGACTTGCTTGTCTGTTTCACTAACAGATTGAGGATTTTAGTCACGGGACGTCTGGATCTCAAGTTATCAGAGAAACAGGCTCAGCAACGCCAGCTAGTGCACAGTGATCACAGAATAGCGTCAGAATTTCAACATCTTTCAAACATTATTGGTATTATTCAAGCCAGCAATCAGTTTAGCATCAGCTTTCAACAGCCCACCATCACTCTGCAGCTTCTTCAGAAACTGGATTCTCTAGTTACTCGTTGTCATTCTGTCAGTAAGAAAATTGACTCTTGTGGCACCAGATTACAAAAACAAGACACCTGATAATGACCCATAGTTAATGGTAACTGATTAATGAATTATACATTTTTATATAGTCACACAAAAATGTACATTAACGTCCTTCTTACAACATCATTTCAGACTTACTTGCTTTTTGTGACCCAGGATCAGCGTGATGCTTTTCATCCTCTGAGATCTCCAGCTGATTCTCCTCTCCCGCTCCTCTGTTGTCTTGAACTCTTCCGGTATATCTCACATTCAAGCTTGAATCTGGTGCAGCGAGAATCCTTGCAGACATTTTGAAACACTGAAAACTTAGTGAACAGCTTCACTGTCTGCTTGTTTGTCTTTGGGTTGGGCAGCTTTCAAAAGAGGAAGTAACAGCAGGACACACCACTGACACAGATGGACACCACAACATATGTATTATTGAAGACTTGACTTTAATTGAGGCATAAACTACATAAAACTATATTTAAAGCTGAAACATAAAGATGTTTTTGTCAATGACACTGAGGAAGTATATGGTTTTCACTCAACAGCAGGTTTGTGCTCACATTCACACATTTGTGCAAAGCTGCATTCATGTTCTCCATATAGTTTATTCACACATGCATCTCTGACACAGGAAATGTGATGTGTTGACCAGTTATATTTGTTCTGTCTAGTAGATGAAATGACGTGACAAGTATTAATGGTTCAATGATGATAATAAACCTAAGATGTTAAACACATAACTGTTCTGTTGTAAGTTTATGAAGAAAACAAAAGAGATGATTGAATATCATCCTTACTGACACACATACAGGGGAGGTGACTTATTATCAGTTCATGCATCGTGTGGATTTGATATCTTTTGATTAGCAAAACAGCCCAAGTGTAAATGCAACTAAGCATGAAAGATGAATTGAAATCTTATTCAAAATCAGGTGTATTCTTCTCTCCAAAACACATTCATAATCTTTCCTCCTCCCAAGTGTAACTACATCAGTAAGTGGTCTGTGGAAGAAGCCTATGAGGTTTGTCCTTTATGATAATGGCTTAAATAACACTGAAACAGAAAGGAGCCGTCTTTCCCCTTGTTGTCATGTATGTGACATCTTAGGCTTTTTGAAAACAGGCTGTTGTAATATCCCTCTCTGCAGAGAGGGTAAGTGCACATGTAGTTGTGTGGATGACTTCCAACCAGACTGTTCACTGTGTAGGGCAGAGGAACAATATCTATGTAATCCAGGTTGTAATCCAGGATGCAACACAGAATGAACAACTGAAGAAATGTAAAATGTGAGTTGGTCTAATTTGACAAAGTTGATCCCAACACTACACACCCCTCTGTCCTCAAGATAAACAGGAAAGCCCTTTCTCACAGATCCAGTTCTTCTGATCATCATATCCGCTCGTTGTCCATTTTCCTTGTTTATCGCAGCATGCTGCAGGGTAATAATAGTTGCTGTGCGGGTGTCCTGTTGCCCAGAACCTGTTGGAGAAATAAAATGTTGTCACTCCTGATTATTTTCAATTTGAAGGAAGCTGTTGGATTTTACTTGAAATATTTTTATTGTCAGTAATAAATGACAATTTAACTTTTAATAACGTGTTCAGCTTAGTAAATTAATATAATGTGAAGTAATATTTTTTTCATTTGTTTTCATCTAATTTTAAAAACAAACTTATTTTAGGAAGAAAATGAATTGTGATGGAAACTAAAAACTTTAAAAGCGTCTCACTTTAGTGTCAGCGGCGAGTCGTCCACCCATTCCCCTCCTGTCCGTTCTGTGGCCCGTAGACCAATCCAGGAGTCTCCATCCTTGTTCAGCTCAGTGACATATTTCTAGTAGTTGACAAGAGACAATAATCATTTCTCTGTTCATAATTCAGTAATTCTATTGTGGTACATGTGTGATGTCTGAAAAGTCTGAAGGAAAAAGAAAATCTGTGGCAACTTTTCAGTTCATCAGTGGTGCATAAATCAGAAACACTCAGAGGACTGATGGAATTCAGCTGGTGTCTTTTGTGCTGTGTGCTAGAGACAGGGCGTTCTTACTGTGCACTGTCTTACTGTGCTCCCTCACTCTGCTGTGTGTCCTACCTCTGCCCAACAGCACAAATGCTTGCTTACACACACTCAGGTCCTTCTGTTGAGCCCAGGCAGTCAGATACAGAGAGGAGCACATACACACAGAGCTAGAGAGCTTTTACACTGTGGTCTGAACTTTACGTGTCTATATAGAATATATATTTGTGGTAATGCGTCGTCATAGGAAGCCGACTGGCTGCAGGTCAAAAAAAGTAACAGATCACTGGCAGCTACATCTAAGATCACACACTCAGTAACAAACACACTCACCTGTTCCTCTTCGTTGTTTATGATCACCAGATCTGCTCCTCTACTTTGACAGTCACTTTTGCTGTTATACCAAGTTTTCTTCTCATTGGATTTAAAGTAACAGCTGCATCCAAATCTCTTCCATCCTTCAGGACAACACTTCCCTTCATGTCAAATGAGTGTTAAAAGATGGATTTCATGTCATTCACTGTTAAATTGATAAAACTTGTTGTTTGACTTTCTTCTTAAATATCTTTCTTGCCTGCCACTTGTTGTTTACTCTATAATACACTCAGGTTTTGTCTCATTTCTAACAGAAATAAACAGAGAAAACAGTTCAACAGCATAAAGAATTAAAATGAAAATCAATGGCAAATTCAAGTTATATCAAGTGAACTGGTGTGATGCTGGTGTTCACTGTTAGTTTTTAAACTTTTCTCACCATCAAGTTTGTCCTTCAGCTGCTTTACTTCATCCTGTAACTGGCTGTGATTTTTCCTCAGTGTCTCGTAACTGCTCTGTAACTGACTGATGTTGGCTGCTGTGTCATGAGAAAAACCAACAAGAGATAAAAGAGTAAGACAATTTCAAAATATTTATGCTCAATTAGCAGTGTGAAGTTAGATCCTTTGTATTTTGGTATTTGCTCTTTTTTTAAAAACCTTTCTTACCTGAAATTTGTCCCTGCAGCTCGCTGTAGTTGTTGTTCAGTTTGTCGTATCTGGTCTGCAGCTGGTCTTTTTCCAAAGTGACTGAAATATCTGGTGAGAAGCACAACAACATAAGAAACACCCACAACACCAAATCATTCTGCATTTCCAAACAATTCATGCCTATGAAGCGGCATATAGAGCATGATCTGCCTCTATATTTCTTTAAAAGTTGACTCAGTCCCTTCAGAGAGCGTATGTATGATATTCAGATGAGATCAAACATCTTTGGTTTGCATTTAAAACATAATTCCTCACAGCGTATGAAGACTCCAGCCAATATCAGAAGATACATCACTCCCAGAGTCGCTGCAGTAAAACACCTTCTTCTGACACGATTCTTTGGAGTCTGAGGTCCTACAGAGACAAAATACACAGAGAACATTTAAATTATTCTTGTTTGAAGTTTGAAGTGGCCGCTGTGAACTGTGGAGTTTCATAGTGGCACATTGGCTGCATTACCGTAACCAGCTATGAGGTAACCGAGGTGCAGACCTCTGTAATTATATGTAGGCTATAACCTATCAATAGAAAAAAATCTAATAACAACTATTGATAACACGATCAACTTAAATGAAGGCTTCAGGACCCTGAGGACGCAGCAGATTACACTGTCAAAACCCTTATTTCAACTTGACAAACTGTTTCTCTGATCAGAAGCACATTAAAACGGCGTGCGCGCACTAACTGAGAGCCCCGCTCTGAATTCAGCAGTAACCTGCTGTTTTTATGTTGTCATATAGTAACAATAGTGGCCATTATGCAGTCTGCACATGTCATTCCAACAAAGTCCTGTGATGCCAGTTGTAGGCTGTCAGATACATTTAGCCTGATACATGTTGTGAAGATTAGTATAGCAAGATTTCCCTGTTTGCACGACCTGATCATAGCGTGTCTGTCTGTATCTCTTATGTTATACAATTTTAGTGAGCCAAGCTGTGGAGAGAAAGACCTTGATGAACAGCCTGTGGTTAGTGTGTTCTTAACCAATCACAGTGCTTTGCCCACTTCCTGGTTTGAGCCTTCACTGTGCGCGCACACACACACACACACACACACACACACACACACACACACACACACACACACACACACACAGAGGAAAAGAACAAATTGAGCTTTAAAAAGTATTTTTTACCAACAGGTCCCTTTGTAGGCCTGTGTTTTTCATTATAGATCATTAGTTTGTGTGATTTTGGTGTGAATTTCTGTAAATAAGCTCTATTAAAAGAAACAAAGTCTGGACCTCACTAATTCTAAACCCTGGTTACGGCCTGAGAGGCTGAGTCAGCATTCACAGCCTGTGTTCTTCTACAAACAAACACTTGTATCTCCTCCCACAGTTTGATGTAAAAACGTAAGTGGATGACATCATCAATAGAGTGAAGCAGCCTTGGAAAATCTCCTTCAAATCTTCTCTTTAACTCGCCGTCATGCCAACAATTTTCACTGTTGACACGCAAATAAACAGTTTTTGATATCTTTGTGGGGATGTTCATGCACACAGGCTAGTTCTGCTGTCATTGTCCAGACTTGCACAGTCTGTTTCACTAACTGATTGATGATTTTAGTCACGGGACGTCTGGATCTCAAGTTATCAGAGAAACAGGCTCAGCAACGCCAGCTATCGCTCGGCGGTCGCAGAATAGCGTCAGAATTTCAACATCTTTCAAACATTATTGGTATTATTCAAGCCAGCAATCAGTTTAGCGTCAGCTTTCAACAGCCCACATTCACTCTGCAGTTTCTTCAGAAACTGGATTCTCTAGTTACTCGTTGTCATTCTGTCAGTAAGAAAATTGACTCTTGTGGCACCAGATTACAAAAACAAGACACCTGATAATGACCCATAGTTAATGGTATCTGATTAATGAATTATACATTTTTATATAGCCACACAAAAATGTACATTAACGTCCTTCTTACAGCATCATTTCAGACTTACTTGCTTTTTGTGACCCAGGATCAGCGTGATGCTTTTCATCCTCTGAGATCTCCAGCTGATTCTCCTCTCCCGCTCCTCTGTTGTCTTGAACTCTTCCGGTATATCTCACATTCAAGCTTGAATCTGGTGCAGCGAGAATCCTTGCAGACATTTTGAAACACTGAAAACTTAGTGAACAGCTTCACTGTCTGCTTGTTTGTCTTTGGGTTGGGCAGCTTTCAAAAGAGGAAGTAACAGCAGGACTCACCACTGACACAGATGGACACCACAACATATGTATTATTGAAGACTTGACTTTAATTGAGGCATAAACTACATAAAACTATATTTAAAGCTGAAACATAAAGATGTTTTTTGTCAATGACACTGAGGAAGTATATGGTTTTCACTCAACAGCAGGTTTGTGCTCACATTCACACATTTGTGCAAAGCTGCATTCATGTTCTCCATATAGTTTATTCACACATGCATCTCTGACACAGGAAATGTGATGTGTTGACCAGTTATTTATGTTCTGTCTAGTAGATGAAATGACGTGACAAGTATTAATGGTTCAATGATGATAATAAACCTAAGATGTTAAACACATAACTGTTCTCTTGTAATTTTATGAAGAAAACAAAAGAGATGATTGAATATCATCCTTACTGACACACATACAGGGGAGGTGACTTATTATCAGTTCATGCATCGTGTGGATTTGATATCTTTTGATTAGCAAAACAGCCCAAGTGTAAATGCAACTAAGCATTAAAGATGGATTGAAATCTTATTCAAAATCAGGTGTATTCTTCTCTCCAAAACACATTCGTAATCTTTCCTCCTCCCAAGTGTAACTACATCAGTAAGTGGTCTGTGGAAGAAGCCTATGAGGTTTGTCCTTTATGATCATGGCTTAAATAACACTGAAACAGAAAGGAGCCGTCTTTCCCCTTGTTGTCATGTATGTGACATCTTAGGCTTTTTGAAAACAGGCTGTTGTAATATCCCTCTCTGCAGAGAGGGTAAGTGCACATGTAGTTGTGTGGATGACTTCCAACCAGACTGTTCACTGTGTAGGGCAGAGGAACAATATCTATGTAATCCAGGTTGTTCAGGATGCAACACAGAATGAACAACTGAAGAAATGTAAAATGTGAGTTGGTCTGATTTGACAAAGTTGATCCCAACACTACACACCCCTCTGTCCTCAAGATAAACAGGAAATCTATTTCTCACAGATCCAGTTCTTCTTCTGATCATTATATCTGCTCGTCCAATTTCCTTGTTTATTGCAGCAGGCAGCAGCGTAATATTTGTTGCTGTGCGGGTGTCCTGTTGCCCAGAACCTGTAGGAGAAATAAAATGTTGTCACTCCTGATTATTTTCAATTTGAAGGAGGCTGTTGGATTTTACTTGAAATATTTTTATTGTCAGTAATAAATGACAATTACATTTTTAATAACGTGTTTAACACATAATTCAGCTTAGTAAATTAATATAATGTGAAGTAATATATTTTTCATTTGTTTTCATAATTTTAAAAACAAACTTATTTTAGGAAGAAAATGAATTGTGATGGAAACTAAAAACTAAAAGCATCTCACTTTAGTGTCAGCGGCGAGTCGTCCACCCATTTCCATCCTGTCCGTTCTATGGCCCGTAGACCAATCCAGGAGTCTCCATCCTTGTTCAGCTCAGTGACACATTTCTAGTAGTTGACAAGAGACAATAATCATTTCTCTGTTCATAATTCAGTAATTCTATTGTGGTACATGTGTGATGTCTGAAAAGTCTGAAGGAAAAAGAAAATCTGTGGCAACTTTTCAGTTCATCAGTGGTGCATAAATCAGAAACACTCAGAGGACTGATGGAA
Organism: Micropterus salmoides; assembly: GCF_014851395.1. NCBI lineage: Eukaryota > Metazoa > Chordata > Actinopteri > Centrarchiformes > Centrarchidae > Micropterus > Micropterus salmoides. Next base: position 2,095,893 of record NW_024040817.1, on the reverse strand, counting down.
TTCAGCTCCTCTTGTAGAATAACCATTGTTCAGTGGTGGGAAAAGTACTAAATGTTCCTACTAAAGTAAAAGTACAGATACCACACTAAAATGTTACTCAAATAAAAGTCATCCACTAAAATACTACTCAAGTAAAAGTGAAAAAGTATCTGGATTTAAAAGTTCATTAGTATCAAAAGTAAAAAAGTACTTTTACAGTCAGATACAGAGAGGAGCACATACACACAGAGCTAGAGAGCTTTTACACTGTGGTCTGAACTTTAGGTGTCTATATAGAATATATTGGTGGATGTTTTGTAACACAGTTTTCACACAGATCTGCTTCTACATTCCTTCTACAACATGTTTACAGTGAATCACAACGAGGAAAACAAAAGTGGCAAGATGACAGGTGGATGTTTCCTTTTCTGTGTGGGGGATTAGCCTGCGTTATTGCTCTGCTGCTCTGGTAGTTTCCCCTTCAGACCGTCTGACAGACACAGAAGCACGTTTGGGACTGTATGTTAGGATGAGACAAGGAGGTGGAAACTAAAACTACCTGAAAACACTTTCAGGCAGAAATCTCACCGCAAATGTGAACTTCAGCACCTCCGATAAAGCTCACAGACCCAAACAGAGCCAGTTTGCTCCTCAGTTTTTAGATGGTTATAATGCAAAACTCTACTGAAACATTGTTTTTCAAGTTTTCTCTTTCAAATTTATAACCTTAGTCTCAGAGAATATTCAAGGTGTTTTTGTCTTCGCTCCGTAATGTTTTTTATTTCCACCTACAATGGCCCTAATGCATCGTCATAGGAAGCCGACTGGCTGCAGGTCAAAAACAGAAGTAACAGATCACTGGCAGCTACATCTAAGATCACACACTCAGTAACAAACACACTCACCTGTTCCTCTTTGTTGTTTATGATCACCAGATGTGCTCCTCTACTTTGACAGTCACTTCTGCTCTCATACCAAGTTTTCGTCTCATTGGATTTAAAGTAACAGCTGAATCCAAATCTCTTCCATCCTTCAGGACAACACTTCTCTTCATGTCAAATGAGTGTTAAAAGATGGATTTCATGTCATTCATTGTTAAATTGATAAAACTTGTTGTTTGACTTTCTTCTTAAATATCTTTTTTGCCTGCCACTTGTTGTTTACTCTATAAATACACTCAGGTTTTATATCTGATTTGTAACAGAAATAAAAGATAAAAGAACTATAATTCAAAGTAATGGTGTGATGTTGGTGTTCACCGTTCAACACCTTTAATTTTGTCCTTCAGCCGCTTTACTTCATCCTGATTTTCACTCAGTGTCTCGTAACTGCTCTGTAACTGACTGATGTTCATCTTTAGAAAACCGTAATAGATAAAAGAGTAAGACCATATGAAAACATTTATGCTTGATAACAGTGTGAAGTTAGATCCTATGTATTACAGTATTTGCTTATTTGTTTTTAAACCTTTCTCACCTAAAAGTTGTCCCTGCAGCTCGCTGTAGTTGTTGTACAGTTTGTCGTATCTGGTCTGCAGCTGGTCTTTTTCCAAAGTGACTGTTGAGAAACAACATAAGAAACACCTCAACAACACCAACTCATTCACTATAAACTAAAGACAGTTTAGTTACTTTCTCTGCATAATTAAAATCACTCTAATTCAAACCATAATTTAGTTATTTAGTGTCCTTTAACCTGCCGTGTATGTGGAGATGTTGTAACAACTGGATAACTGACTCGCTCATGTATCAAGTGTGATGAAGAACCAAAATGCAGATCAACACAGTCAAGTAACTGTGCTTAAATGGCGTGAAAGGGTACATCCTGAATGCGGTATATTCAGCTGCCATAAAGAATAGCTCCAGACTCACATGCCATTTGATCAATAAAATGATTGTTTTGTTCATGGCTCTGAAGTTTTTCCCCTCCTACCTTGACTGCAGTGTAAACAAAATGGGACATAAAATCTTCAGTCTTTGTCGCGTGAACAAATGTTTTAGGTACAGGCAAAGCTAGAATGAAGCTTCATTAGTCTGAGTTACACAAATTGAAGGTTTTCCTTCCAAAGTTCATGTGTTTTTAGAAAAATGATCTTGATTTTTATAACTCAGACTTCTGAATTCTCATAATAGCTTCAGCTGAAAGTTAGAATGTACTTTTAAACAGATAACTCTTTCAGCGTGCATATGGCAGGTCAGTTTTATTTGAAGATGAACAAACAAAACAGAACCTGTCCTTTAAAGTCTGAAGCTGGTGCTCTTCACCATTTGAACAAGACCGTCTCATCTTCCTCCAGCTTGTTTTATTAGGCTACGTTCAGACTGCAGGCCTTAAAGGTGACTCTGCAGAGAGTTTGTAGATATTTGAGTCCAACGGCCAAACAAACTCATGGACACGCATTGCCATGGTAACCAGTCCTACTCTGCTGAAATATAGCAGAATCCACAACGTCTGCTGTCCGAGAGCAAGTTAGCTTCAATAAGAGGGCATGTTTTAGTGGCACGAAGTCAAAGCTAACTTTGGGGCTAACCTCCTTCACTCTTAATTCAACAGTTGGCAGCAGCACACGTAAGATCCTCTTTAGTCCGGAGAAGCTGCAGTCTTTATTCACCGGCCTCTGGAACTTCTACTGTACATTTACTGCTGAACAAGCCTTATTGCTGACCCGTTTCTCTCTATTCACCGAGACACCCGTTCACGCTCACGCTCCGTCTATTCCTCCTCTACCGCACACAGACTGACCGCTGAGGCAAAGCTAACAAAGCTAACCAGCTGGGATCATCACAAACATGAAAACAGACAGACATGAGGAAATATTCATTGAATTTAACTAAAACTGCATTGGATAAGAATTGCAAAGCATCCCTTTAATGCTTAATTCTGTTTTTTTTTGGCCTGCAGTCTGAACGCAGCCTTAGATCTGGTTGTGGAGAACTGGAAAGTACATTTTAGTGTAACTGAGCAAACTTTGGTGGAAAACATTTAATAAATGTGCTTCATAGACCAGTTGCAGCAGTTTTTCTGCATTGTGAACAGGTTCAGTTTTGGTTCTCAGTAGTTGTGGGGTGTATTTTATCTTACAACTATGTATAGGAGGATGATTCCAGTTATGGTCAGAAAGCACAGCACTCCAAGACAAAATGCAGCAGCTCTGAAAGGCCTGCTTTGGACGGCTGGAGGATGATTCTCAGTGTGCGGTCCTAAAATGGCAAAGCACACAGAGAGCGGGTTCATTAAAGGAAAACCACATGCGTCATGTTATCATTCCCCACACATAACATTTTAGTCAACAGCTTCACTGCCTTCATCTGTGGTTGTTCAACATCTGTATACAACTGTGAAATGGAGTCTTAACATTACTAACCACTGATTATTTTACCAAATCACAAAAAGACTTTTGTGTTGACCAATTATTGTGATGTAAAACAAACATGAAGTCATCTGAAATGAAGAGTTTTAAAAAGTTTTAAAATGCACAACTGACTCATAACTAAAAGCTGTTAAACTGACTTTGCATCGTCTCCTCTTGAGTCTCTCTCGGCTCTGTATTAATAACTTCTTCCTGTTATGTGGTTGCACTTTGCATTCGTTTGTAAAGCTGTCTTTACTAGAGTTGATGCTTCTCTAGATCTCAGAAATAATTTTTCTTAATTAAACGTTATCATAACCACTGTTGGTAGTAACGTGTTAAAAAAATAATACAGTTACAGTAATGTATTGCTTTTTGCTGTAACGCAGTAATATAATGCATTACTAAAAAAATCAGTAATATCATACCCGTTACAATCTCAGTAACGCGTGTTACAACGCATTTTAACCCAAAATTAAGTCGGTGAATTATTACAAATACAAAACTAACACCGAGAAACATTTCAGCACCAGAAATACAAATCCATGAGTAAAGAAGTAATATTATTTCCTGTTACTGGAATCCGAAGGTCGAGATTATAAGCAGGGTGCAAACTACAGGGGAGCTCGGCTCCTCTTAACAAGACAGTAGCTTCCCAGATGGGTCATACGTAAATAGATCTCTATAGGCTGTGTGTTTGTACTTTAATGAATTACTTTAATGATCAGAGAGGCTGCTGTCAGTTCATCCTGACCAATCCTGTCAGAGTGTCGGGGGATTCAAATAATCGGTGACATTATGCTGCTGTACCTCGTGTGTAAATGTGCACAGCGTCTTTCTTAATGGGGAAACGATTCATCCTGTTTCACCCAACCAACCTCGCTACTTATCAGAAGGTTGATTTCTATGACAGAGACCCACCTGATCGTCGGATATAACTCTGCACATCGCTAGAACCCACCTGTGCAGACACAGCTTGCTATCAGAATAAAGCTCCCCTTAAACAGCAGAGAAAGTAATGCAAAGTAAAGCAAAAGTAGTTTAAAGCATTACAATTCAGAGACAGTAATATTGTAATATAACCAATTACTTTCAAATGACAGTAACCAGTAATCTGTACTATAATGTATTACATTTTGTAAATAAGTTGCCCAACACTGACCATAGCCAATATGAATCATGACCAAAACATTAGATCCAGGTTGTGTTCACAAATACTTGGTGGCAATTAAAATTCAGCTAAGGTGGCAGAAGATTTCAGTAACAGAACAGCTGAAATAAGTAATTTATTAGAACATAATCCAACCAGCTACAGGAATACATGCATTACATTATATGGTAGCAACCTTTGTGTTTCCTGTAGTTATTTGGATTATGTTCTGCACTGTAGATAAATAGAAACAAACATAGACGCTAATGGGCTGCAGTTCTGTGGGATTGGAAATCAACGTGTTACAAACTGAGAGTAAACTCAGAGGTCACACATTAGTCCAACATGATTCAAACAGACGATCACACAAACAAGATAAACATTATTTTTTATATCATTGATTTGTCATAATTTCTCACTTACCTCCGTCGTGTGACTGAAGATCAGTGTGATCATCTCTGATATCGTCTGTACTCTCGTAGATAGCCACCGTTCTTTCTTCCCACTCTACGTTGTCCTCCTGCACCTTTCTGTTGTATCTCACCTTCTTTGAGAAATCTGGTTTGGCATAAATATCTGAGGACATCTTGAGAGGACTGAGACAATTCATTCAGCAACAACAATATGTATGTATTAATAGACCTAACCACATTTTTTTCACACCTGTCCCACCTTCTTTACCCCTCACCCACACACACACACACACATACATACAGAGCAGATTAACAGTTTGGCCAAAACAGGAAATGTCAGTCATTTTCTACAGAAAAACTTAAATCATTTCCCAACCAAGTTGTAATGTTTAACAAAGTTACAGTGACAATCATAACCCTATGACAATTGATTAGAATACATATCCTGCTTTGGAACAAGGTCTTAGAGCATCTGTCTGTCAATACATGATTTAACAACATACTTTTACTACTGTGGGGCAGATTGAAACTGAAAATGACTTTGACGCCCTCACATTTCTGTTACTGCCACCATCTGGCCAGTTCTTCCAATGGTACAAAGGAAACCCTAAAATATAAAATCAACTTTATGCACCACACTAAATGAACTTGATTATGACCTTTCTGTAAGTACCCTCAGGACAAACTCATTACTCTGAGAATAGCATGAAAGTCAGTATGAGTGCGACTTCTAACACGGTGTTATTTGGTAAAGTCATGAACATTTTCTGATTGCCTTTATTATGTAGTTTTTAAGGGAGGACAGCAGGAACTATGGATAAAGAGAGGGAGAAATGCTGTGCATTAAAGGTCCTTTCAAATCCATTACATCACAGTTACATGGCACACATGTTGGCCTCCATGATCTCCAGGAAACTCTCAATAGATCTGTTTCTCAGAGAGCCATTGATTGGATCCCGTCATGTTGTTTGTTCCTCGCAGATTATGCTGTGGACCCGCGTCCGACCTCAGGCTTTACATTCACTTGTACCTGCCAGAACCAACAGAAGAAGCACTATATTGGTATAGGGAGAAGCCACAAAGCACATGGAATTATTGATGTATGCAGTTCTTGTGCTCATAATAAGGTGTTATGGACTAAAACACCTCTTCATATTTAGTTTCTTTATGTCTTCGTATGTACTCTACAGAAGACAGAAGAGTTTTAAAACATGAAAAAAGATTTTTTTATAATTACAAATTAAAAACAATATTTAGCATGTTCAGCTTCCAGTGAAGAGGGCAGCACAGAGGAGGGTTAATATGAACATGTTGGTGCACTCGTGTGGTGGAGCAGTAGATTACAAGTTCATAATACTGAGCTTTAAAGAGCCAAGATCAGCAGCTTGAACCTCTGTGGCTTTTCACTTCTTAAATATGAACCAAAATTCAAGTTCATTTCACCACAACAGCTACACACCACGCACAACATGTTGCATTGATGTCAAATTAAAACTATGGGTTGAATTGTTTAGTGATAATTATTGTATGAACACTGTCGGCCTCACCCAGGACTAATTTAAAATAAAAATATTTAACATTACCTTGAAACACAATTGAGATGGAGTGGTGTATAAAGACCTTACATAATGAACTGTTTTATTGCATTGCCTCCTGCGAAACTGAACATTATTACTTGAGCTGAGAGCAAACTAACTTTACATGCTAACAGTACACTATTTTGGCAGTTATTCATCATTTAGTAATACTGTTACACCAATGAAAGATGCTAAAAGGTCTACATAATACTTATAAGTCAACTGTAAAACACTGTTAGATTATACTTCATCACAAGCAGGAAATATGTTTTTCCTAAAAATATACTAGCTGTTTGTGACCTTCTTGCCACAGCTCGCATCGATGTGCCATCCTGGATGAGCTGCACCACCTGAGCCACTTGTGTGGGTTGTAGACTCCATCTCATGCTACCACTAGAGTGAAAGCACCGCCAGCATTCAAAAGTGACCAAAACATCAGCCAGGAAGCATAGGAACTGAGAATGGTCTGTGGTCACCACCTGCAGAACCACTCCTTTATTGGGGTGTCTTGCTAATTGCCTATAATTTCCACCTGTTGTCTTTTCCATTTGCACAACAGCATGTGAAATTGATTGTCAATCAGTGTTGCTTCCTAAGTGGACAGTTTGATTTCACAAGAGTGTGACTGACTTGGAGTTACATTGTGTCGTTTAAGTGTTCCCTTTATTTTTTTGAGCAGTACTTATACAGGCTGAGTACAGACAAATAATATAATTCCATCAATATTATACCACTTATGTACAAATATAATTTAGCTGAACCTCTAATTTGAATGTACACCCACATACACACATTCAGTTCTTTTTACATTAACAGTAATATTTAGTTTTGATTCTACAGTATTTAACTTACGTACATCCATCCTGTGTTGAAATATCAACCTGATGGTCTGTGAAAGTCTGCACCTTAATAGATTTCAACCAGTCTGTCCACTCTCTGTTTTTATTTTCTTGCATGCAGAACGAGAGCGTGTAGGTAGTTTCTCAACTGACTGCGCTTAACATAATGTTGATATTAAACAGTTCTTCATAACACTAGATCACAGTCAGTGACAACAATTTAGAAGGTTTACCATATTTATTTCTACAGTAGCCACGTATGGCATTTGCATTGTAGTTGAGGTTTGGTCAACATTATGCAACTTAAACACTTACCCAGAGGTGTAGGTATAGAGAGTGCAGACTGTGCACCCAGCTGATCTTTGATAGTTGCATGGTAAAAATGTAAAAATGCATCTAGACTTAATGAGTAGACTCAGAGATTGCCTCTTACCTTTATGCTGACAATGAGATCAAGTGTTATATATGCCCTCAAATGTGAATATCCCCCTTTTTGGGGTGGCAGTCAGTAGTTTTACCCACAAAAGTCTGAAGCAAATGCCATATGTGGCTACTGTAGAAATTAGATTCCATAGAATGAATATTGTCTTATTTTCTTTGGTATTCGTGTCACATAGCTCAAATATGCAATGAGGATTGCTGGGTAACATACGTGTGGCTGCCCAATCTCAAGTTTATATTTGATCATGTGACAAGACGAGACAGGAGACAAAAAAACAGGATGAGAAGGTTGCAAAACTCCCAAATAATTTTGGATTTTTGGACAAGGACATTGTCAAAGATTTTTTTAATGCAAGGCTCGTCGGATGCAAATACATTGTCTAGGTGACATAGAGACTGGTTTCTTGTATACAAACACTACTAGATGCACGCGCAGCCAGGGGGCAAAAGCGCTTCGGTAGCTGTCAGAAGAATGTAGTCAACAGCTGGGATCAACGTAGATTACGCATTGTTTGTAAATTCTTGTTGACTTAATAAACTGCCATTTCAGAGATGGATCTTTTGTTTGTGTCTCATTTCGCATGTTTGACTGTGCTGCAGATCAGCGAAACCGGACCTAATGTTGAGGGAGAACGAGGGAGAGAAGTGTTCTTTCCACAGCTGTAAGTACTGCCATTAGGCCTAACGTAGCTGTGTCACCCACAGAGATGCAAAGAACATGGTCTTCTGTAAACGTTTTATTGAAGCATCTGCTAAAGCAACATGAAACTTAGCCTGCTAACATTACTGCCAGTGATGCATCCACTCGGTAGGAGAAAGTGGCGTTAATCAACGTTTTGTGTTTTGTAAAAGCACTGAATACTTCTCTTATAAATGCATGTGCAAAACAGTAACGTTAGTTCATTGTTTGTTTTTATCTCAGACAGTGGCGTTAAACATTATATGCTTCATAAAAATCATCCTCATTGATGCCTTTATGGGTAACATTACGTGATTAGTTTAAAAAGTTGGGAGAGACTTGTTTTGTTTTTTTCTATTTCAGCCAGTGAGGTTAAGAAATGTCGTGTACTGTAAAAATCATCCTCATGATGCTGTTATGGATACGGGATCATTTAATATGTCGGGAGAGACCTGCTTTGTTTTTTAATTATTTTTAATAGCCTGCTATAACCATAGCCTATATGATGCAGACTCTCAGACCAGAGGATGCTGCATCATGTGTTTTCATTTGGGCTGGTTGTCGACTTCTCTGGTTAATTATTATTCCAGTAAAGTGGATTCATATCTAAAATACGCTGCTGAACAGGTTTCCCGTCACTTTTAAGTATGGGGTGCGGTGGTTGAACTGTTGTAACTGAACCCGTCTATACTGACTCTAAATCCATCATGTGATGGTATTTTAGCAGCAGCAGTGTGCGTGTGTTGAACATAGAGCTGTTCAATTTAATATGTTAATGGAAAATATTAATTTAAGGAGCTTTCAATTAAGGAGATTAGATATTTACTACATCTAATCTTATCAGTTGTTAAACCGTGCACAGTGAGGAAACAGGGCACGCAGATTTGCCCGTATAGGGTTCCCTTCTAGACACGAACACAGTGTATGTGTGCGTGTGTGCTCTTTGTAACTGTGGAGCCCAGGGCCCAGCAGCAGAGCCTGCACTGGGACCCGTTGTTACTACCTTATGCTACTGCTTGTACCCCATTTATACTTGGCCAGTTCATGCATCTTGCGTGGATTAGATTGATTTTGATTACCAACAAAGCCCAAAGTGTAAATTCAACTAAGCAGTCAAGATAGACTGAAATCTGATTTACCATCAGATGCATCCTTCTCTCCAAAACACATTCATAATCTTCACTCCTCCCAAGTGTAACTACATCAGTAAGTGGTCTGTTCAGTTCATCTCTATGAGGTTTGTTCCTTATGATAATGGCTCAAGTAATATTGAGAGAGAAATGATCCATTTCCAACCTGTCGTTACGTATGGACGTCTCCAGCTATTTAAACATGGACTGATTATGATTCAGCTTGCATATAGGGCTGTCGCAGTGAAGTAATTTCCATGTTAGGTCTCGACATGTTGAGCGGTATCGCATTTTTCATCAATGATTAATTTGTGCATATGCAGGTCTCACTCACTGCACGCAGCAGCTAGCTGCTGCGTGCTAGTCAACATTGCCAAGCAAACTCCTTTTTGTAGTTTGACCATGTCTTTTTCAGACGTAGCTATATCATTACCTTCAGGGCTTGTCTATCAAGTCAATTTACATACCGCAGCAACGCGTGGCTTCAGAGTTTGAAGTCAATTATTGCGACAGCCCTACTTGCATACATAATTCCTAGTCATTTAGAAGCAAAACTTGCTATTGTGACATTTATTTGGTCCCTGATTGGTGCAGCCACTGAACCATCTGTTGGTGAGAGAACATGAACACAACAAAGTGTTCCTTGGAATTTTTTAATACACAGTATATTACTAAAAATATGTGGTATCTTATTACCCACGAAATCTTACTTTATCTGATCTTCTTTTAAATTCAGATTTGGATTGTATGTGTCATGAATGCATCTAGCCTGTGTCGCATATTTTCACATAAAAATCACAGACTGATCTAAATTATTACAAGCTAAACTAATAACAACCTCCCGAGTCAATGTCTTATTTACTTTTATTAATATCCCTGTAGGGCTGCAGATACACAATTCACATGTAGATGTGTGTGACCTCCAAACAGGCTGCTCACTCTGTACTAGAAGTCTGAAGTTTTTGTAATGTTTCATCCTACTTTTTAAATATCTCTATCTCACAGATCCAGTTCTTACGATTATAACGTTCGCTCTGTGTCCATTCTCCTTGTTGATTGCAGCATGCTACAGTGCACTGGTCCCAGGGCTGGTGTGACAATCCTGATGCCCACAACCTGTAGGAGAAATAAAATGTTGTCACTCCTGATTATTTTCAATTTGAAGTAAGGTGCTGGATTTCACTTCAAATATTTATATTATCAGTAGTGCAGGGCAATGATTAAAATTTGTAATCGTGATTAATTGCATGATTTTCTGCGAATAATCACATTGTTGTGTGCGCAAAATTAATTTATTTTTTATTTTTAATTTCATTTAAAAGTACTGCTATATCACAAAAGTGCATTAACGTGGTTTGCAAACACTTCAAAATTGCAATTCAAAAACTTAGGTGCTTTACCAGCAGTATTCCCTTTATTCAGTAGAAATAAAACATTCTTGTATATCTCAACTTAAACATTAATGTAATCAAATCAAATGAAACCAAAGTTATTTGCCGCTGCCAGGGCATTACCGTTTATCTAGCTTGGTAAAACAAGTAAGTCCAGAGCCATAATCATACACAACATAACAGCCCTTCTGAGCAACAGGTTAACATATATGAATCTGTTTTCCTGTCTTTTATGAACAGGTATCAGCAGAAACATTTTTCTTTTATCAGGGATAAACAGTCTATGGCAAGTGTCCCTGTTAGAGTGAGCTGAAGTGGTCGCCTCACGCACACAACCGCCCACTGCCGAAGTTGAATTGTCTTGAAATTTTTGTACGCGATGCGCAGCACAACTCATTGGAAGTTTCCAGAATCTATTATGTTTACTAAATAGGACATCAACAGGAGGAATTCGCATGGCACAGCATCCCCACTAAACTAGATGAAGGCCTATCAGGTAAAAGTTATGTAATGTTAGCCTATAATAGGCTACAGCTACATCTTGAGAGCACTGAGACATTTGCATTTACATAAAGTGAAGTGCAGCTGCTGTTCACTATGTTGACTGGTTACTATGCTGCTGATACTTGAATGTGTGAAAGCATACACTGCAGTACTAACTATGATATATTTCAATAATGTAATAACCTGTACTGTTGCTGCTGTCAATTTTAATTGTCTCTGCTTCTGTCTGGTTTCAGCAGAGAAAAATGACATACTTACTTTTTATTCATTTGACTCTTCTGGATCCGGTGTTGTGATTTTTGTTACTTTAGTTAGTTTGACCAAAACAGGAAATTGTTGTATCCACAGATAAACTAAAGCCAATTTTGTAATGTAATGTTTAATGAAGTAAAAATGCCAATCATAAACCTAAGACAGTTTATAAAATTCATAAGTTGTTTGGACCAAGTTATTAGAGCATCTGTCTGTCAATCCAGATTGTCCAAGAAAATGTTGTGTTGACGCCCTTATGTAGTTTTTAAGTGAGGACAGGAACCCATGGGAAACGAGAGATAGAAATGCTGTGAAACAAAGGTCCTTGGCAAGATTCAAACATTATGTATTCATTATATCACAGGTACACGCACACATGTTGGCCACCAAGGTCAAAAGGAACTCTCAAAAAAATTGTTTCTCATAGATCCATTGATTGGATCCAGTGTTGTTGTTTGTCCATGTTCCTTGCAGAATAATAAATGCTATGGACCTGGGCCTGTCTTCCGCTTTTACATTCACTCCTACCTGCCACTATGACTATATTGGAATTATTGATATGAGATTATTCGTGCAGTTCATGTGCTTGGAAAGATAAAATGAATTATGGACTGTCACTGCTTTTGAGCTTTTATATTTAGTTTCTTAGTCTCGTATGTACACTACAGAGGAAGACTCTCAGAAAGTGAAGTGTTTTTCTTTTATTCCTAATTGAAGAAACACATTTTCTTTTGTGTAGGCAATTTCTTTGCTTTTTCACCATGATCAGTTTTCAGTGAACAAGGCAGAACAGAGGATTAATATGAATATGTTGGTGCCCTCGTGTGGTGGAGCAGTAGACTGCAAGTTCCTTATACTGAACTATAAACCTGCAAGCAATTTTGCATTTAAAAGACTTGTAATAGCCATCTCAAGACAGCCCAGACGTCAGGCTAAAACAAAGTCAGTGAAAAGTTAATAGACATGTAACCGCAGCCTAAGGATAGACTAGTCATCAATTAGACTATTACACTATTGAACGACCACCTATATATGACATATATATGTGGTCGTTATAGTGCGTGTCTATTAAAGACGTGGTATTCTGCTCATTTTCAGGTTCATAATCCTGTTTAGGATGTACCAGAACAGGTTTACATGGTTTAAATTTCAAAAAACGCCATATTTTTGTCATACTGCACATTGCTGCAGCTCCTCTTTTCACCGTGTTGAAGGATTCGTTTTAGCTGTGGAGTGATACATCTTGTCTCTAAATGATCTTTGCTGGGAGTTGCACATGCGCAGTTCCTTGTTAAGGACTACGAGCCAATCAGGGCAGGTCAGCGAAAGGCCGGTAATAGCCAATCAGAAGCATAGAAAGTTATTAATCTGTAACAAAAGTATCTTTCATCCATAAAGTTTTAACTGAGCTCTGTCTCTACATCACAGGAAAACTTTTCCGCTGACTGCCTGGAGGGTAGCTAGTGTTTGGAGGGAGAGGAGCTGTGTGCTGCAGCTCACGGTTTTTCCACCGGGTTTTTGAGGGCGTTTCAGACTAGTCGCTCAGCGAGCATTATGACACGTATTTCATTGTGACATCACAGAAAGGGAAGTAAAGCCTGGACTACAACACGAGCTGTTTTCAGGCAGTTCAGAGCAGAGTTTTCTGTAGGAGATGGGAACTCCCTTTGGGCTGGCTCTGGGCTTTTTCACTTTGCAAACCTGTTACATGCACAAAAAGGAATATACTCAGTAAGGGGGAGGGAAAAAGCCTAAAACCATAATACCACCTCTTTAATAGACATTGACTATGGGTCTAGTTTTAAACAAGGTTGAATTTAGGCTGTCAGTGAAAGTGCTAACTGCGTCTGTATCTGTAGCTAGTTAGCTCAGTTAGCCGGGCAGGTAGTGGTCCTAGCTGAGCCCTACAGTGCCAAGAGCCAAAGCTGGCAAGAAAACCACTTCTGTACTGTATTCTCTATTGTCAAAAGCCGTTTTTCTATTACCAGTACCAGTTCAGCTCGCCTCGACTTGACTCTGTTTAGGCCTACCGTGCTCCATTTCCATTGCAGATAGCACCCAGAGATAGTACCCCTCAATGGAAAACCAAACAAAGGCGAGTAGAGTCGAGGCGAGTAGAGCTGGTACCGTGCAGTGGAAAAGGGGCTAAACTGGCCTGTGTTCCCCCAGCCGTGGGAGCGTGTGTTCATTCAGCGGTGAAGGCGGACCTCTGACACCAAAGTAAATGAACAATATAACAGGTGGATTGTTTAATCTATGGTTTTTGTATTGTTCTGTCAACAATGTTTTTGCGAACAAAGCTAACACGCTTATCTGTCAAAATAAATGCTATTATTCTTTTGTATCCTAACATTTCATGTTATCAAACTTTGTATTATTCAATGCACTGAATTGAGAATCTCTAAACAAGACAGCTATATATTTTCCCTCGCAAAGAAAACATTTATTTTGCGATAGTCTGACCACGTAATGATAGCCTTTGGATATTGCTGGAAATTGTTCTAAATCCCCCTCCTTAAAGGTTAATTATTATAATCATTTAATATGCATTGCATTTAAATAGCACTTTTCATACACAAAAGCGATTACAGTACAGGTCCTACCAGCTGGACATGCAGTCTGCCAAAATGTGTATCTCCCTCCATAATGCACAGATGGTGGCCTACCATCAAGTTGCTTTTGTTTGTTTGTTTGTATACTTCAGATCATGTCTGATAACAGAGATAAACACGAACAAAATTATAAACGCAGCTCTTGTTTTTGCACCCATTCATCACAAGCTGAATTCAAAGATCTAAGACTTTCTCTATGTACACAAAAGGCCTATTCTCTCAAATATTGTTCACAAATCTGTCAAACTGAGAGATCATCCATCCACCTCATAAGTGTGGCATATCAAGATGCTGATCAGATAGCGTGGTTTGTGCACAGGTGTGCTTTAGGCTGGCCACAATAAAGGAATTTTGTTCAGAGTATGAGGTATCTTCCTTTATTCAATTTTCTTTTAAGTCAAGTTGGATTAGCATCATCATATGTTTTATTTATACATAGAGGGAGAGAGAGAGACTTCTATTTGTCTGTGGTACATGCCGTTCAGTGGCTTGTGTCTCCATGAAGGTTTTTCGTCTTCCTGTCCTCACTCTTGGGTTTCTGCTGCCTGAGGTACTCACTAAGCCCTTCATATGGGGGCCATCTTCCTGATGTAGTCCAGGATCTTTTCCGTTTCATCCAGTCATCTTGACACTCATTAGCCCTCGGCCTCCCTACACACCTCTCTGTCATCAAGGAAAACAAGAATATTTTTCTCACAGATCGTTCTTATGATCAGAGTATATACTCTGTGTCCATTTTCCTTGTTGATCGCAGCATGCTGCAGGGTACTGGTTTCTTTGCTGGTGTGGCGATCCTGCTGCCAGAACCTATAGGACAAATACAGGTTGTTATTTGTTGTCACTCCTGATTATTTTCAATTAGTAGTAAGCTTTTGGATTTCACTTCAAATATTATTAGCAGTTAAACACATAATTCAGTTTTGTAAATTGATGTAATCTGCATTGATCTTTTTTTCATTTGTTTACATTCTACTTTTTAAAACAACACATTCTCACTCCCGGTCAATTTAGCAACGCTTAGCAACAACAAAATGACACGTCCACTAAAGTTAGCAACAATAAAATAAAAAAGCGATCGCTATTTGAAACTGATTATTGAAGTTGTGATACTTTGCAATTTGGTTAGGTTTAGGCAACAAAACTACTTGGTTAAGGTTAGGAAAAGATCATGGTTTGGGTTAAAATAACTATGTACACTTGCCTGACTTAAATAAAAATATTTAATGTTGACTTTTTGTTACACGTTGGACATGAACCACCGCTCTCCTGGTTCAAAGTCAGGGTTCTGGCCCGCCATCCACCCCAACCACCCTCCTTAATCAGTCTTTTCTGTTAAATATATACCTATCTTTACCATCAAAAACTGATACTACAGGACTTCCCCCTCTGCGTTGAACTATGACGCTGTACTGATACCCAGTCCGTTACAAACCGACGCAGATGGGTATTGACCATGCGTCCATATGTGACGAGTCAGGAAGTGAGAACGGTTGTTTAAAAGACGTTTTGTTAGTGACAAATGTGATAGAAAAAAAACTTTGAAACGTCTTACTTTTCTGTCAGCAGCGAGTGGTCCACCCATACCATTCCCATCTTGTTGGCTTATTTTCCTGTATGACCCTAGACCAATCCGGAGTCTCCACAGTTCATACTCTTCACCAGCTCTACAACAAATTCCTAGTAGTTGACAAGAGACATAAAATCTTCATTATTGTATTATAATTAATAATCATTTGTGATGTCTGAAGTCTGAATGCAACTTTTCAGTTCATCCGTGGTGCATATATCAGTTTTCTTCTTAATCTCATTGAGCATGAGCCTCATCTTGCCAGACAGCCACTCTAGGAGAGAGCAAAAGTGCTGACTTTCTCCATTTATTGACAATTTGTCTTCCGTGGACTGATGAACATCAAGGCTTTTAGAGACCCTTTGGTAAACCTTTGCAGCTTCATCCAAGTCGCAATTCTTAATCTTGGGTTTTCTGAGAGCTCTTTTGTTTGAGACATGGTTTATCAGGCAATGCTTCATGACAATGGCAAATAAAAAGTTGTTGTGTGTTTTATAGGCATGGCAGCTCTAACCAACGCTTCTATGTTGCCTCATTGATTGGACTCCAGGTTGGCTGACTCCTGACTCCAATTAGCTTTTGAGAAGTCATAGCCTAGGGGTTCACGTACTTTTTATCCCTGCACTGAATGTTACATGGTATGTTCAGTAAAAACAAAAACATATAATTGTTTGTTCAGTTTAGTTTAAGCAGCTATTTTTTTATATGTTGTGACCTGATGAAGATCAAATCACATTTCATGAACAATTCTGCAGAAATCCAGGAAAATTCCAGTGTTCATACGTTTTCTTGCGACTTTATTAAGGATTACAACAATGCCACTTAAAAGCATGT
>NW_024040817.1:2052239-2078676 GCF_014851395.1 Micropterus salmoides | reverse complement strand
AGACTGTGGTCGCACTGGACAGCCTCCAGTTTAGGAATCTGACTAAATATGAAGCATGCAGTTAACCTTTGACCCGCCCAAACTCTCTGCTTCCTTGATCACATACAACATCGAGTCTGATGTTTAGATGTAAGTAATATTCCTTTTAGACATGGCTGTCATTCAATATGCCCTAAGGGTAAAGCCAAAACACAATGTTAAAAAGAACAGCACCAAATAATATCAAAGTTAGTTTGGGAGCAAAAACACTGATGGTGAAAAACTGTTGTTATGAAACCAAAATCATGTAATCATATGTCTGTATTTTTGCCTGAATAAATAACAACTGACAGCTTTGTGTGTACTTTTAAGAGTTTTGACAGAGATGGGTGAACAGTTTTATCCTTATATTCGGTCTATGTGCTAAACTATTTGCCAGCGTATCATGAAACTCTCTCTTTACCGGACACACAGAGATTAATGGATATTTATCATCTCATCTGACTCTGAGTAAGACAGAAAATAGTTACATTTTGATAATTCTGTGTGCAAAACCATGGAAGATTCAACTCATCGATGTGCACCGAGACATAACAAACATAAGATCACTAAGAATCATGTTTCAGATCAACAAATTGTTGAAACATTACCCAAGGAGTCGCAAACGGAGACAGACTGTTAACATGTTGAATTGTATACAGTATCTTGTTCACTTTTTGTTTTAAGAAAAACATGTTTTATATAGAGATATAGTTCCTGACACATAGTTCCTCCTATATAGAAGGTAGGTAATGGAAAATCGGCAGAGTTCTTGACTCTTGTTGCCAGAGTTTGTGAAGCTAAGGAGACCACTAATCACTTCTTGTACTGTCTCCTACTGGTAAAACCAAAACACCTACTGTACCTATGCGTAAATATCTACCTAAACTCCTTCCAGCAGAGGCTGCACACTGTGACAGCAACATAAAACCTACAAAATGCAGTGAAAGAAAGAGAGAATAGACATTTATGGTCACCTTAACATTGGAAGGATCTGTCTGACTTTATGAAGTGTTGTGAATTTAACTGAATTCAGTGGAGCGGTATCTCCTTTTGGCAGGATGCCCCATCCTACCTTCAGTACTAAAGAAATAAGAAAAACACTCTTTTAGATGTCTTATATAACCCAATACATGTCACTTTTTAAAAACGGTTCATGTCAGAACACTTAAAGGCTACAAAGCTAGGTGAAAATGTATTTTAGGATTTAGGATAAAGTTTGAGATATTCAGTTCTTAGAATGAGAGAAAGATGGTCACCATCCTTGCATTTTATTCAGGTTTTTCATACTGCTCCATGCAGATATCTCACGCCATCATTATTTTCTATTCAGTCACAATCAAGGCATTTGTTTTGAGTGTAGGCCTACCTGAGATAATCTGCTGGTGAAAAGGGTCATATTTTCAACAGAAACAGGAGCTGAGTTCATTTGAATCTTCCAATTTAGTCAGTTAATTTGTAGTCTTCCAGTCACATAATAAAGCCTCAGCTCTCTGGTTTATTAACGCGGGAGAAGACACTTTGTTTACATTCACAAACAAAGGGTTTGATTGCAAAACACTATGTCCACTATCAGTATGACTATGAATCAGTATTTCCAAATGTGCTGTTAATTTTCCTTTTCAGTTTTCCTAAATGCAAACTTGTTTAGCCATTTTGAGAGTAGAGAATTTGAGGTGAGTCATAAGTTCAGCAACTGCCCATAATATGTGATTTGCTTTCATGCCAGAAACAGCAAGGTTTTCATTTGTTTAGTGATTAGTGATATGGTGATTTTTGTTGTTGTTTTAACAGTGCTTTTAAAATCGTCCTTTTCACCATGGAAAACCTTGTAAATCTGATTTAAAAACCTTTATAAAAACAGTGATACGTTTCACTGCTTTTTGTCATAGTATTTTCACCAGAGCTCATTTTAGTAAAAATTAGGTTCAGAATGTTCTTTATTCATCGTTTTTCTGACACTGAATCTGCATAGTTTCATGCTACTGTATTTATTTTAATGTCAATTAAATTAACCACCTTTTAGTTTTGTCACTCTGAGTTTAACTAGCATGCACTGAAACAAAATATACAATCACATTCGATATGAACTTGAAGAAAACTCATGATGACAAACTGTTTATTCAAGCTGCAGATTTGTCTGAACTCAAAGTCTGAAGAGAACAGATAGAATTTAACTGTTAAATATTCATGATTATGATAATGCAAGAGACTTCAGAGACCTCCAAGTCTGTTTGTCAAAGGCTACATGGTCAGCAAACAAACCCATAATAACTGAGTTACACAGAAACGGAGTGTCTCAACCTTCAGCAGACAGAAGCCCATTATTCATTCAAGGTCATGTGCTATCTCAAAGATAAGGACACCTGCACATCCAGAGCTGCAGCTCTGTGTGGACATTACTATGTTGCTACACATAGACATTTATATATTTTTGCTTGAAGATGAACAGGCTTATTCTGGTTTTATTCGGTCACATTCGCATGTTGAAATGAACAGATCAAAACATTTTTGTAACCCACACATGAGGGAAACTAATCAGTCTAAAAACATGTTGTTTTTCATGATTGTTTCCATTCTTCTTGCATAATACTGACTTTTAGTTTTTACACCAGGCCACCTCTCCAGACCAAGAGAGGACATATCAAAAGGAGCCCCTGAGGAGCTATACAATAGGCTACAGCATAAAGCAGGGTCAGAAAAATACACTCCACACCCGCTTAGGCTGCCTAAAACATTTTTCTGCTGCCTCGCCTCGCATTAATCTAGGTAAAAGGAATGAATAGCTGCAGGGATGGTGACTGAAGCAGGAAACACCCATCAGTCCGCTGCAAGTCTCAACTGAGAAGAGACCTACAGAAACTGCTCAGTTAAGCTCGCCAGAGCAGCCACAGAGAGACAGGAAGTAAGGGAATATTGCCTTCAAATTAAGAGAATTTATGCCAATAAAGCCCCTTTAAATTAAAGTAAATTGATAAACGCGAAGTGTTATAAGGCAGGAAGGATGTGATTGGTTGAGGGAAACTGCAGTGGGAGGGGCTAAACGCGTAATTCGAAGTGGGCGTGTCTAAAATAAACTGTCAGTTTGGAGTTAAACAGCAGTTAAACGTCGGAAAATAGGGATTTTGGCTGTGAGCAGCTTTTTCCTTTTACAACCTTAAAGATGTGACGATGTTTGGAGGTCAGAAGGCGTTTTATTTATTTATTTATTTATTTTTTTACATAGTTTACTTAGATGGCTAAAAGGCTAGCAACATAAAAGCTAGCCAGCTAACTGTCAGACGGTTCGTTTAAGCTAGCAGCAAAACGTTAGCTAGCTTGGCTAACCTAACGTTAGCCCTAACTTTCCCCCAGCAAGCAAAATATTTTCTTTCCCAACCAAGAAAACAAGAAACGTTTCTTGTAACGTTATATTTATATGTTGGATTAGGATTTTCATATTTGTGAAGTTGCCTCCTGAAGAGAATGTTATTAATTTAGCGGCTTAACTTGAACCTTAGAGGCGGAATGTGACCAATAATCGTTATAACTTATGGAAAATGGCTCCAGCATTGGGTAAATTGAAGTTTTATAGTTATTCCATATATCAAACGGGTTTAGTAATAATAAATATTAATTTTATTAAGTATAATACAAGTCTGAAAGATACATTTTTGCTGACAGTCTGCTAACGTTTTAAAAACCGTTAAAAACTAAGCGAGCTAACTAGAAGTTACAAACATTAGCCCACCTGACTTTACCCTCAACTTCCCTCCCAGCAAGCAAGAAACGTTTCTTTCCCAGGCAAGAAAACAATAAACGTTTGTTGTACGTTTAAGATAACATGTTGGATTAGTTGATAGTCATGTTTGTGAAGTTGCCAAATGACAGAAGAGACTATATAACTGAATTAATGTCAGTAGCTTAACGTTAAACCTTACAGGTGGAGTATCACCAATAATCTTATATTTCTTATGGGAAGATGGCGCTGCATTGGTAAAAGTGGTGTTTTGTAGTTTTAACACATTTCAAATGGGTATAATAGTAATGGTAATAATGATAACACTAGTTCTAAAAACGGCTGACAATCTGTGTGACAGCAAAAGCAAAAAATTGTGGTTGAAATAGCGAAGACAAGAACATTTGGTGTTTGACCATCACTGTACTCTTCTAAAATGTATAGTCCGCAGGGATTTTATTTTGAAACTTTTGACCGGTAGTGTATATCATTCTGTGTAACTTGTCTCCAGGTCGACTGGCAGCGGGGAGTTTGTGAGAGTGGATCAGAGTCGTTTTGGGGAGTAATAGTGAGCGCCTCATACAGCTGTCTGGAGGAGAACTGCGGAGCCTGGAAACATATGATCTGAGAAGGTACAGCTGCTCTTTATTAACACACTGCACACATCTGCAAAACGAGCTTTCAGGTCCGCGGACCTTTAGATCTCCACCTCATCCAGCTGCACGCGTATGTGCTGCTGATGGCGCACCGTGCAGATCTCACCTGTGCCCGTTTCAATTAAGGAAAACTTCAGCTGCTTTTATTTACGTTCAACTTAAAGTGGTTGTATATTTTCTCTCAGCATCGGGTGGCTGTGCGTTATTGGAGTGTGCACCAATCGATGCTGTACACTACCTTCAGAGTGAGAGTGACTGATTCGGTAGATGCAAAGAAATAACCCTGAAGCATATTAAGTGATACCATAATGAAAGTTAGAAGCATGCAACAGCTTAACAACTATATAGGAACTGACACTCTACAGGTTTATTGTAAGAATTGGAAATAAAATAGCCAGGTGTTTTAATGTCACCATAAACTCACTATGCCAGGCTGTAAGTCCCTGAGGGAATATTTAATGGATATTGTAGTGATTTTTTACTGAGGAAGGCCTGCTCTCAACAGACCTATAATCCTAACTCTGTTTTTATTACCATAAGCATAGCTTGCCTCAACATTGACTTTGAGAAAATGCCAAGTCGAAATAGTCAGTAATATCAATAAATTATTGAAAATTGCCTGAAAATAAAAGTTGACTGTAGCAGTATTTAGAAATAAAGAGGGGTGTTATCCAATGCTTACGGTACAGAGTCTGATGCAGGTGTTGCTAATGATAATGCAATTCCCTCCAGTTAATAAAACACATCTTCAGTTTTTCAATGTCGTATGTATTGTTTCTTTGACAAGTAATAACAGAGCATTTACATCCACAGCTGTGCTACTCCCTACTACATCAGCTTCTGCAGGGAGTAATGCACATTATTTATTTATTGTTGGATGCAGCCTGTGTATGTGACCGTGATAATACTGCTTTTACTCATTTACTGATGTTCTTACAGTCAGTACTTATGCTTAAATGCTTTATTATGATCCACACATACTTTGTTAACATCCAAGTATGACAATAAATGAAGTGTCATTATAATAACATACTTTATACATACAAAGGAGGGGGGCTCAAATAAGTAACAAAACATTATTTTTTGTAGTTTAATCCAAGGTTAATTTCAAAGCGTAAACCAATCTGAAATCAGTTTGAAAGAGATTTAATGTGAGGGCCTGGGTATTCAAAAACTCTGTGATGTAAGTTAACTTGTCAGTCTATACAGCAGCTTGGTTGGCTTTCCCTCTAGAGATAAATGTCTATTCATCTCTCCATTCACCAATTTTGAAACGTTTTTACAAATCCATCCCTGCGTACTTAATGAAAGCACCTGCTTTTTTTTTATATTTACAGCAATGTAAGAATATAACAAATGTAAGGTTTGTCTGTAACTGCATGACCTTGAACAGTCGACTCAAACAAAAGGGCCTTAATATTGCAACGTAATTTAGGATGACATTATAAAGTGCCATATGGAGTTTAAGTCCTTTTTTACACTGTTGAAATCCCTTCATCTCACTCCTCCTCCTGCCCTTGTCTCCCTCTACCTCTTCAATCCCCTTGCTACTCTAACCTCTCTCTGTCCTCCTCACTCCTCCATGCTCCCATCACACATTCCCTTTTTGTCACCTCTTCTGCTCATCTCCTCCCTTCACCTCCTTCCTCTCTGGCTTTCCTTGTCTCATCTTCCATTCCTTTTCCTTTTTTACTCCTTGCTCACCTCTCTTTTCCTGCTCCCTCTGTCTTTTCTGTGTTTCCTCCCTTTCCTCCCTCTACATCAGGTGTGTTGTGTCCTCCTGTCTGCTGCTACCAGGATGCAGTTCTCAGTCAACCTGAGCCTCCCTGCTGGGCTTCGTACTCGTCTGTCTTTTCCCTCAGCCAGCGCGGGGCCAAGGTAAGTACCTCCACTAGCCTGCTTTCCACTCAAGGGCCAACGGGGCCAACAAGGCCAATACGGGATGTTACCACACATGTACACGTGACCAAATACAGGCTTTTAATAAAAGGGCGAACAAGGCTAATCATGGTGTTTCCTGTTGGTACCCCACAGGGCAAGCCACAGATTTCAAACCCAGTGATATGCTGTTAGGACTTTCCTTTCCACATTGGCACCATGTGGAGCTATAAACTGGGCTAGCTGATGATGTCCCTAAACTAAGATAACTGGGGTTTCTACATTGGTGCCAAATGGAAATACTAGAAATTCCCATAGGGCCAAACGTTTCCTCTCTGTAACCTATATTTTAGGGTTGTTTCCATGAGGACTGTTATTTTCAAAACATTTTGGCATCCTGGAGGCCAAACAAGGTGTTTTAGCATAGAACCAAACAGGGCTTCCAAGGTCTTCCCATATCAGGACCAGACAAGCCCATGAACAGACTATTTTCCTAATTTACTTGAAAAATGAATTCCACAATGGTGCCAGACAGGGCTAGAAATCATTCACGGCTTATCTGCTTTCAGCATTATGATAAAGATTGTAAGCTCATTGCTGGTTTGGTAAACCTCAGTGTGGCCCTGTTGTGGAAATGCAGGTATCATCGTTTTCACTCACTGTTTTAATCAGCAGGCTAAATTCTGAATTCCACTATGTTGTAAATTTGATGTGCAGCTTTGCGCCAAATTAATTTACTTTTCTTTTAAAGTATTTTCTTTTAATTTAATTTATCCTTTTAATGAGCTTTTTCCCACATGTGTCTGTTTCAAAGGGAAAAGCAATGATGCCAAAAAAACCAAAATGATAAAACATGTTTTACCATCTGCTAGACAAACTGGTTGACTGTGGCACATTCTTTTAACTCTGTAATTAAAGCGCACATGTGGTCAACTTATTTATTTAGGAGGAGTGTTCAAGAGGCAGTCTAATGACAGATTTCTGTGTAACTCAGGTTAAAGATTTTAAATCACTTATCCCCAATCTGAATTTTGAAATTTAATTTGCTTAAATAATCAACTGCTCTTTTGCTCCTATACATCTGTTAACTTTACAGCATTTGTAAAGTTGCATTTGTTTTACTGTTAACGCCTCACTGTCTGTAAGACAAGAGCTCTTCATGTCATTATGTTTGCTCTGACATCCTCTCTCACTCTATTAAACTCATTTAACTTATTCAGCAATTAACACATAATCTCAGACATTACCTCATTAGCAAAGAGAGATGATCCTTCTTAATACCATTATCATCATTAACTGTTTTATACACTCCTTTTAAACCAAGTACACCTCTCTAGGAATACAAATGATCGACTGATATTCATTATGTGTCTTAAATTAGCAGTGCTGACCTTATAGTTTTCACCTTATACAGAAAACCTGAACATGCATCTAAGATATAGTTTTGTGTCTGTTTTCAAAAAAAAAAGAACAAACCAAAAGATTGATGAGCACAGTTATGTACTTATGCTGCACACAAACACATTTAGCGTCTGCCAACTTTCAAAGGTTTTTTTTGGCAGCGCTGAACGTGAAACAGGGCTAAACCTGCTCAGTACTGCGGCGGAGAACCAAAGCCTGCTGTTATGGTGCCACAACCACAAGTCAGTAGATGGGCTGTGTGCCATACCATAATGGCAGAGTAGGGGTTTGAAAGGTCAGCATACAAGCTAATTAGCTAACCTGGACAACTATACCATACTATACACTCCTTTCAGTCAGTGAGGACTGACCCTTTTGTCAGCTGCCTAGTGATATTGGTGTTCTGAATTTTGATTTTTGGTCTACTATATAGTTCACTGTATTTACATGCTCTTATCCCATTATGTAATATGTTAAATAGAGTTAAAGCTTAACACAGAGGGAATGCTTGTCAGTATGACTATATAATTTAAGTTTTGACAGCTTCAGTGTGTTTTGGCCCATACTGGGTAATACAACTTTGACTCTGATGTTTTTCCAACTCGGTTTTTAAAATCAATATCTTTCTATACTTCTGTAAAATTTGGGTTTGTGGATACCATTAAAATTAGGCCCTGCTTTGTTTTTCTCAGTGTGGTTGTTAAGGTTGCCATTTAAACACAGCTCGCTGAAAAAGCTCTCGTGTGACTTTCATGATCTATACGGACGCTAGTTTTGGCCAGAGTGCGAGGAACCTGAATTCAATCACAGCATTCCTCAGTGAAGAGGCCTAGTGTGCTAACCACGGCTACTCCGGTGACCCAGCAGGAAATGAGGAGTTACGATCAGCTTGGAGAGCTTCCACTGAGAAACTCCACTTTGCTCTTTGTTAGTTTCAGATGAGTCAGGCACGGTGAGGAGTCCTTCAGCAAAATGGCAAATAAAATGAAAAGCTGACAGATAGACAAATAGACTTCCAGCTGATCGATGAGCACTACCTTTGAGATGTAAAGAAACTTTCTTCTTTATTTTGGCATTTAACCTTTCTCTTTACAAAGTTACCTTGTGGAATAAGATATGGCTTTCATTAAGTAATTACTTTATGTCCTAAATTACTCCCTAACCCAACTCTAGGCATGAAATCCCTATTTAAAAGGTGAAAGGTGAAGAAATAACTTGGGTGGGGGGGGGGTTAGCTCAGGCTTTGTTGAGGCTTCTTAGTTTTTTTTTGCCTGCAGAAATAAAAGAAGAAGTGCAGGTTTGTGAACCTGGAGGGGATGTGGAATCAAATGTCAGTCATTTAGTGGTACTTTTTCTAGGTGACAAATACTGACATTGCAGTTAATATAATCAGAAGCTGCGGGGATAGAAGTGTAAATTAATAGTCCATGAAATAGAAAAATAATTGGATCCCTAAAGCACACAAAACTTTGACATGAAAATGACAACCATGTTAGAATCCTGTTTACATCCTCCCTTACCAGAAACTCTTAAAGCTTTAGCTCTAGTTTCCTCTGGAAGGACAGTGCCCTGTATCAGTGTGCAGTGTAGTAACATGTTGGTCTGAAATTTAATATGATAATGATTCACTGATGTTTTAATGCTCTGTGTAGCAGCTTTAAGAGAGTTTGCTAATGACAGCATGGGTATTAAAGTCTTCTATAAAAGACATGTTTGCAAACTAAAAGCTTCCTACTCACAGAGAAGAGTTTTACCATTTGATATGCTCAGCTCAGCACTGTAAATTCACCAAATAATGTCCCCTGGATTCTCCTGCTCCAATTATTTAAAATGCACTCAAAACTTTGCCCGTCTGATTTGCTGCACAACTCCTGGTGGGTGTGACGGACATCTCTCCAACCCTCGACAGCAGTCGGCTCTGCTGTTTGCACAAGATTCTCCATGAAAAATAGATGGGAATTAAGTTCTCATCTCTACAGGCGAGGCCTTTTGTCTTTACCAGGCTGTTTGCTCAGCATCCAATACTTTACTCTGCGTGAGAATACATTCTCACAGAGAAGATCCATGGCTTTCAGCGAGTGAGTGTGTGTATGTATGTATGTGTGTGTGTGTGTGTGTGTGTGTGGTGCTGCAAAGGAACCGGCAGGTTTTGCTACGAGGCATGAGTGGAAAAACAACCGCCAAAGCTACATGGAATAAGATTCACTGAGATTCTAATGTGCATACACAAGAATACACTTGCCTCCAGTTGTGGACAAACATACATAATTCATGCGTTCACATGCATGTGCACTCACACAGGTACACACAACACACACAATCAACACATTTCAACAACACTACAAAGAGAGAAGTGCGAAATCTGCTTCTCGAATCATTCGGGATTTGAGCAGCTCTCTCCAGACGAGAGAATGTCCTTTTGTTTCCGAGACAGAGAGCTAAACCCTGAGCCGAAATCCCAAGCAGCCCTCATTCTCATCCCCAGGTTGGTGAGATAATTGGTACAGTATTCCTTATATGTGTTTGTATATAAATATATTTGCCTGCTGTTGAATGCGCCGGCTTCACATTCTCTCCATTGAAATCAGGATTATCCTTCCTGTGCTGAACTCAAGATTCTTTGCATACCTACATGAGTAGTTTTCTGCAGATAATGACATGCATAAAGAGGCGGTTCACACAAAATGCTGCTAAGGTGTTTGGTGATAGATCTTATCAGCTCGACTAAATCCTGTATTGTTGATAAAGCTGCAGGGAAGTGGATAAATCAGTTCAGAAAAGCCAAAAAAACAGCCACTTTTTCTTCAATATGCTGTAGCTGTCTTTTCACCTTGGGAGGCACATTACAAAAATATCTAATCTGATACTGTTTAAATATCTATACATATTGTTATTACACATTACCATGTGTCATATGGACAAACAGACACACAGCAATAAAGAAAAATCCTTCTAAAAGGTGCATTTTCCATAGTCGATATGTTTTGCTGTTGAACCATCCCTTTAAGCCTCTTGTTTATTGTGCTCCAGAGCATCAGAGCTCTACCAGGCGTCAATCACGGTGTAGGTATTTAAAGAAGTCGGCGGCAGCAGATGGCTCACCTCATAATGAGGACACAAACACAGGAGCGAGTTTGTGGGTTTCATATTTTATTTTCCACATCCTTTTTTATAGTTAACTAAATTAGACCGGGGAATGTGTTTCTTCTAGATACATATTTATTATCTGGGATTTGGCTCTGCCGGTGTAAAAATGATGGGGTATTGTGGCTGTTGACCCGGAAATGTGGTTTTTGGCATTGAATTGCTTTACAATGGCCTTATTCCAGTGTTTTAACCTGTGTCTTAATGTAAAAATAAACAGCGCGTAGGAGCCTAGTGAAAGAATGATCATACTCTTGTGTACAGTTGTGTACATAAAGTTTCGCTGACACAGTGTTTTTGACTTTTCTAAGGATTTATATGCACATTGAGGCCATTGTAAAGTGTATTTGGATATTGTGCAGCTCAGTGGATCTAGTCACTCTGTGTTGTACATCTAAATACTCCTGCTTCGGACAGGAGAGGAATAGTAAACAGATGCTATTCCAGTGCCTTTCCCTTTGGTGCCCTTTGTTCTTTTTTCTCCTTGCAGTTAAAAGGAAGTCACATTCACTCCTTTTTCTCATCCTCTTCTTACCCCTGACGGCAATTTCAAAGCACAGACACGCAGAAAGACAAGAAAGGAAAGAAAATGAGATCAGGACAGGGAGGGATCAGATAGAAAGAGTAAGACAGAGGGACAGATGAGGCGATGGAGGTGGGGAGAGAGTGTAAGAGTGAGAAAATTAATATAAGGGAAGGATACAGAGAGAAAAGTGGGGGGTAGGCCTCTAGGCGGCTGACAGGGCCAACAACTAATCAGGATGAGAGGCTTTGATGCTGATGGTAAGTGGAACACAGAAGAAGACCTGTCTATCCCCACAGAGAGAGATAGGGGGGCACAAAGTGGGCTCATCAATACAGGAGGAAGAGGAGGATGAGGACGAGGAGGAGAGTGGGATTTTGCTTTTTAATGTGACATCTGTGCAAGCTAATCTCTCTGATATGTATCCTCCCGCTTGGATGAGATACAGTTTATCCTTTTAAAAAAAAAAAAAAGAAGAAAAAACTTTCCTAACTGTTTAATAACACAGATGGAGCGAGTGCCTCTACGCCGCCATAACTCTGAAGGGAGTTCAGTTTAACTTAACTCAGTCACAGTTGTGTTGTGTGCTTAGCGTATGAGCGACCACGCAGAAGTAAAAACAGAAGGAGAGCAGATTCTGTGAAACCTGCAGTCCTGTAAAACATCCTGAGCAGTGATACTGTTAGTGATTAGTTAAATTGACGTTTTTGTCACTTTTAAGCACAACATCTGTTAATAGCAGCAGTTTGACACAACCTGTGGTGTTATTAATACAGGTGGTGTTGAAAAGAAGACATCAAAGTGTTAAAAAAAATCTAAATTAATTTTATTATCAACTATGACTGAACAAAATTGAACTCCATTCATTGTTATGGATGTAATCCACTAATACACACTGATGACAGAAGTTGTTTTTATACTTAAACAAACAAATATTGGAGGAATGGATGGTGCATGACCAGGATCTTTTATTCATTCATTCATATATTTACAGTATATCGCGGTCTGTTATTGTGTAACGCTGTTTATCTTGTTGTTTCTTGTCTAGTTTCATCGCCGCGGAGATTTCGTGCCAAAATCCTGAGCCCCACCAAACTACACGTGTCTTGGAAAGAGCCAAAAGGAGAGTTTGAAAGCTACAAGGTCATTTACACCACACGGCCAGGTAAGATGCGGCACTGACGTGGATGCTTACAGTCTGTCTGTATTTCAGCTGTGTTTTTGCTTGAGCGGATCTTTTATCACGATACCTTCAGCTTTAAGATTGAGGGATGGCCGTTCCTGTTTTGTAGTTAGAGTTCTCAATATTTTACAAACTGATTTAGTTGTCATTTGGTTTAAACATTAGGATCTGTTAAGATTTCCATGAGGATCCAGATGTAGGATGTGTGATGAGTATTCTGCAAAAGAATAAATGGGACTTTACGTCAAATATACGCCAGGTGCTCCCAAAGTGAAGGTGAAATAAATTCAGTAGAAGCTGAGCTTTGCTCCAATATTAGAACTAGACAGTTTTTTCCTTCACTCTATTAATATTTTATCCAATTTGGCAAGTGTGAATGACGTCTTTGTACTGAGAGCTGACAGAAATCTAGGCAAAAATACACACCCCGTTTCACATCCCTGCTTCATCAATGATTCATTCGTTAAAAAAAACCAAGCTTAAAAAAAAGATTAGAAGACCAGGAAATTACAAAACTGTGTGGTTTGAGGCTTCAGCTTGGCGAATTGGAGGATTGTTCAGAGCTGATGGAGATTTGCTCCCTGCAGAAACCTTCTAGTCTAAACTTGATTTATCCAGGGAAATGTGACGAGGAATTCAGTCTTCTCCTGTACAGTCGTGCCTGGTGTACCCCATTCACACCTGGAAAGCTGAGCAGTACGGCCTCTGTGATGGATTGTTGCTTATTGCCTTGCTCAAGGGCTCCTCAGCAGTAATTATTATTAGTGATGGTGCATTATTAAAGAAGAGCCTCTATCAGCACTTATTTTTAAAAGTTGTACCAATGTGGTACCCAGACGACATGAAAGGACATTTTGTGAAACGACAAACAGAATGCAGGTGGATTCAGTTTCTGTCAGGTCACAAATCAACTGTATGCTGTTTGTCATTTGCTCGTGGGACAGAAATTCTAGTTATGCACAGAGGAGCACGGTAGTCAGACCTCTTCCCTTCAGGGAGAACAAATCAACCTTTTTTATGTGGGTTTCACCTGCCTGCTGGTTCGTAAGTCACTGTGCAGATAAAGAGACACGTAGCCACACTCAGGATCTGATATAACAGGTGCACACTGTGGAAAGCGGTGGTTGATTGCTGCAGACACCTTTGGATTTATTGATGAAGGCTTCAGCAAGCTTGTTAAAATACTTAAGCCCATTGAATGTTGGTGTGGCAAGGCTCAGCATGTCAATGTTGAACGTAGCCTGACTTGTTAATCGGCAAGGAAGTTATTTTGCAGCGTGACTGACTCAGTTAATTAAAAACACATAGTTTTATTAGTTGTTAGTGAGGGCAAACTTTATAACCTTGTCTTAATTATTTGTTTCCTGTGATAAATTCAACAAATGCAGTACATATATAAAATATATAAATACATATGTAAAAATATTGTGTCAGTTTGCCGGTGTGTTGCAGTACCGGCGTGTAAGCTACTCGCCAGATACATTAATTGCCTTGTTAACAGCAGGTCAGTTTCATGGCACAGAAGAGATGCTTAATAAGTCGAGCTACGTCTCTTTTCAGCCTTCTAGCTTGCTATATTTTATGTTAACTAAGAAACACATCTGTAGGCTATAATGTTATGTTGTGTGTGGACACCAGCAGTGTGTGAACACGATGAGAGTCAAACTACCTCCAGATGTGGTCAGGCAGATATTTACACTTTGCAGTGAGATGCATTTTTCCTTATCCAGGTACAGATGGCATTTTAATACCAGGTGTAAATGGGGTGTAACAGTCTTTCAGTATAATCAGATACAGTGCAGCCTCTAAAGTGACAATGAAGTTAAATCATCTCCTTTTTTAAAACTGTAACAAATAGTGAACACTAAAACCTTTTATGAAGATGGGATTCATTTAATTTTTATTATTTTAAGGGCTAGCCAGCCCACGTTTAACCCATGTGTATGTTATAAAATGGTAACAGGGTGTAAACTGATGCCACATGTCCTTGTAGGCTTTCACAATCACTGTCAGTCTCAACAACAATGCACAAGGTTTAATGCAGCAGCCCTGGTTTTAATATGGTTGGCTGCTGTTCTCTTTGTCAGCATTCTTTTCTAAACAACACAGACATTATACTTAAGATTATGTCATAGGTTGACTGTAATCATAGTTATAAAGTGAACTTACAGTATATATAGTTCATAAGCTGCTCTGTGATTATTATTCCAAGGGGTATTACTCAGTTTCAAAACTGTGGCCAAGTTTTTTTATTGCTGTTTGTGAAAACAGGTGCACTGCAGACGTTTTTACTGTTCAAGGGTGTGATGCAAAGCCATAACCTTCATTTTGAAATTTTATTGTAATTATAGTGTGATTAATTGATTGAGCGCATCATGTGACATCAGGGGAGCTATTAGTGAATGTTATGTGGGGTCGACCCACAGTGTTGGAAGTAAACACAACATTGTAATTTAAGTGTCAGTTAAATTTAAGTGTCATTTAAGCGTAAAACTTCCACCAGCTCATAGTTGATTTTTGGGATTAAGGTTAAGAACATAGTAACAGAAACGGGGAGAAATCTTTCAGTATATTGAATTGCTTGCTAAAAAATCAAGTGGAAACTGTTTTGAAAGATCTGAAAAATGTAGGCCCTGTAGGTATTTCAGGTGTTTCATGCTGTAAATATTTTTAGTTTTGGTGCAAGTTGTTCTACCAACAATTGTTGAACACGTTCAGTGGGATGTGACAGGCATTCATTCATAGTTGTACCCAGTGGATTTTTTAAGGGATAATAAAACTTGTGTGGTCTAATTTAACACTACTCTGTTTCATTTCACAGTACTGACAAGTAAATGGCAACACTTTGTGATTTAGGTTCAGTTTGGGTGATGCTCAATTGCATAAACAAGTTTATAAATGGATACAGAAAGAATAATTAGAGGAGATGAAGAACACATGATATAGACTTGGAGAATGAGTGTGAAGTTGTAGTCCTAGTTTGCCCGGGTTTTTATTTCTGTCAGAGAAAGCAGATGCACAGGAATGAATACCTGTAAAGACTGAAACATATTTATCATGAGGAAATGTTTCAATAGTCAGTTTGTAATCAGCTTGAGCTGCTACCCTGTTAGTCAGGAATACTGTAGATTACCATGGGCGTACTGACAATACAGTCACGGGATTTTGTCTTTAATTTAATTTTTCCTTTCTGTACTGGGTATTCGTCCCACTGAAAAAGACATCAGAGTGATTTTATTGCAGTGTGAAAAGGTGCAGCTGCATGCACTGCTGTAAAAATGGTCCTCTTCTCCTGTTACTGTTGGAAAACTGACGGAAAGCTTCAAGAATTCATTCTGTTGAAGACTTGTAATTATAGGACAGTTAAAGAGATTCCCAGAGTAAGTTGTGAGGCCCAGTAGGGGCCCGTAAGTGGGTTTGTGCAGATACTGTTCATGTTTATAAAGTATAAAATGATGAAAATAAGATGAAAATAAGAAAAAAATTGCATTAATTTTACTCACTAGACACTAGATCCTTCATACAACCAAAGGAAGATTATACAATATAAGAAAGACACGTTAAGGAAGGAAGAAAGGAAGCTGAGGTAATTTTCAAATTCCATACTAAATCATAACTAACTACTGACAATGATGTGATGCGAACATTTGGAGCCACTGAGGGCCTCTCCACAGAGATCCATTCAAACTGTGTCAACTACAGTACAAAGTCACTCATATTGTATTCACAAGAACTTTAGGTCCCAATTCATGTTATGCATTTAGTTTTTTAGGAGGGTAAGTATTTTGGTTAAATGCCTTTCTTACTAAAATGCAGTGTGTATCCGTAAGGTCCAAACATTATGGTGGATTGATTCACTAGTGGTCTACAACTACACATTGCACCTCTAATGGTGCTTTCAGACCAAAAGCGAAGCGAACGTTCGGGGAGGTGAGTTTACATACAAAGTCAATGCAAAGACGCGTAGAGCCGCGATTTCCTGTCGGGCGGCGCGAAGGGGGCGGGGCCGACGACGCGAAGGCAACGCGAAGGAATTCGCGTGAGTTGAATATTTTCAAGCGAAGAAGTCGCACGACACTGAATCGCGATAGCCTATCAGTGTTGAGGTTGTCCGTACGTCACAGAGGCTTCAGAGCGTTGTGTGGAGAGGACCAGGCAGAGCAGGGGATTGAATGTGTCAGTCTGATACCCGAGGGATTGCATTACAAAACTAACACTCTCTAAACTCTGTTGAGTTGAACAGAGATTGTTGATTTTTGAGCTAGTTTTTGACTGGGTGCTTCAGGATGTTGTATGCACCTCCCAACATGATCTTGAGTGTGTTGGCAAAAAAGCAAAAACAATCTTTAGAGACAAAGGTCACCAGTTCCCAAAAAGATTTATTAAGTTCAATAATGACACTTTGACATCAGGTAATCAGGTAACATGTTACCAAGGAGGTCCATAAATAGACTTCGGATTCAAAAATCCCAGGTTGCAACGTCAAAATGTATTATGGACAATAAAAGGGCAATTTATGGACACTATTACAAGATGAGACTCCCAAATATGCACATAAATGTAATTGATTGGCTGGACCTGGGTATTCCACCTGGTTTGACTCAGGTGAAGTCTATGTTTAACATTTCCTGATGAGGACGAATCATGTTGAAACATAGTTACTGTACCAAATAAATCGCATTTTTGGGAGCATCTATTCAGTGTGCTGGCTCTTTTTTCTTGAAACTAACGCTGGTTTCCAATTACCTCGGAGGTCGGAGCTGGGAATGATGTCACACACAAGTTGACAGCGTTTCAGTTAGCAAGTCGGAAAACCAGCCATTGTTAGCAAGGTTAGCCATCAGCACTTTGTGTATGAAAATTTCTAAGAGACACAAGTTCACACAGTTGCTAATAAACCGTATAAACTACAGGCCTGCCAGGTTTTACCCACTTTACATTGTTGATGCAGCAATCTATTGTGGCCTGAAGTTTGAGTACTGCTGTCAGCCAGCGGTGAAGTAAAGCTGTAGCTTTTGGTATGGCTTGGCCGTCTGTTTGATCACAGTAATGGAGAAAATGTCAGATAAGATGCAGTAAGCACAGGCAGCTGTCCCCTGACACTACGAGAGAGAATCGAATGGGTGGAGGGAATGACACAGGAATATAAAAAGAGAGAAGATGCTAGAGGGCAGGATGAAGGATGGAGCTGGAGAGACATGGAGAGAGAGAGAGAGAGTGAATGGAAAGAGGGGTGTTGGATACAGATATAGCAGGTAGAGAATGACAGATCCAGACAAAATCTGAACATCCGCATCTTCTGTCAAAGAACAAAACCATGTTCCTCTTGTTTCCTTGTCTGGTGGCGAAGTTAAAGGATTGCAAAAATGTTTCTGGTTCATTTTACATGACATGTAAATGCAGGGATTCCCTTTAACCACTGGGAAGCCTTTGTCTTTTGTCACATGATTTAAACGGTTGTCAGTTTAACAGTAACGAGCGCCGTAGACTCACTTGTGAGAGAAAGCTTTACTGCCTTTATCGGCTTGACATTTTCACCAAAGCACGATGGCCTCATTTCTGAGACATGCCCACACAGCTCGCTTTGCAACATGCTGCCTTTGGCTAGTGCTTAATTTTGAATAAAGGATTTAAAGAATAACTGGATGTGCAGGGATGGCTGCGTGCCTTCTGGGGACGAGTGAGGTAGGTGAATGACGGGGACAATCATCTTCTCGCTGTAGGCCACTGGTATCAGCATGAGTGTATTGAAGGTGGAAAAGCAGTGACGAAGCGGTAGTTAATTTTCTTTAACAGCGGGGAGTTTTTGTAGAGCTCTGCAGGATGGTTTTCTTTTCCTGGTTGAAGTCAAGGCATGACTCAGACAGACAGACGCAACATACAGGACGTGCACATTAAAGGTTTTACTTCCAAGACAAACTGATTTATTATTTAATTTAGCCGTACTGTATAAACATTTACATAAGAAGATACTGTTTGTCATTCAAGCATTTAAGGGACTAATCTCTGTTTTGAAAACAGTGATAGCGTGCTGGCTTTTCTGATTACAATCTTTTTGCAGGAGCAGATGGTGGAAAGTAGATTTTTGAATCAATCATTTTTATATTAAGAAATTTAACTTTTGATAACTTACAATTTAAGAAGATTTGTTGATCCCAGATGGAACGTTTGTTCTGTAGCAGCAGCAGAAGTAAAAGAATTGAGCAGGAGGCAAAATTAAATTCAATCATATAAAAAAAAAAGCAAAGAAGAAACACAAATAGCACTTTTCTTTCATCACAAACTCTTAAATTAATTTGCATATGTCGATCTTGGACTTCTCAGTCAATATCTGTTGACATGGTGATTCTTTCTCTAAGCCAGGAAACGGAAACCTACGCTTCTCAGTCAATCTGTAAACTGCTGACGTCTGCCAAACCCTCTGCTGCTACGACAGTAAACACATTTGGCAGGATTAGATGCTGAATACATCTCTTTTATTTGATTATTAGATTTCTATTTATATTCCTTATTACATTCGTATTCATATCTTTGGTTTATACCTTTTACTGTTTGTTCTTATTTGTCGTCCCTCTGGTCTTTGCTGCTATGATGAGCTGTCAGCACCGCAGGCATTAATAAAGTTAATCTTTCACAGCTCAGTTTGTGATGCCAGAGGGCTTCTAAATATTCGTTTTCTTTTCTGGGCAGTTAAAGCAATCACGTCAACTTTTAAAAAACAAACTGAAGACATTTTCATATATTTGGAAATAGTTTGAGGTTATCTGAGAATACAGAGAGGTGTGTAGTAGGTGTGCACAATTGAAGGTCATTTATGGCATACTCTATATATCTATCTATCTATCTATATCTATATAGATATATCTATCTATCTATCTATCTATCAATAAAATATAGTGAAATAATCCATACCTTGTTAAAGAGCAGTTCACTGACCAGAGTTGTAAAAGCATTTGCAAAAGCCTTTTAGTGGTTTGTTGCAGTTAAGGAACAGTAGACAGTGATTCATGCACCTGTAGACGTATGTCTGAACCTCAATGTGAGTCAGATGTCAAACTGTTTTTATGGCCAAAAGGAACACAAGTGCTTCAAGAAATAAAGTACTGTAGGTCATGCCTGCATGCTGCTCTGTGCCAATTTGATTTTGGCACCAGCGCATTTTTGAGTCATTTCTACAGTATACTGAGTGCTCTGTGAGTGTGGAAGTAGCTGAATAATGGATAAGCAAAAAACTATTTTCTAGTGAAATGTGTTTGCCAATAGGTCTAGTCAGAAATTCAGGTCGTGATGATGTTGTTATCTTTATACAAAATACTGTTTACAATTCTTTTTTTTTTTATTGAAATCTAAAGTGACTAAGAATTGTCCGTTTACATTTACAAATTAAAAACGCTTGTATTTACCTCCTCACCTTATCATGTGACTGTCTTTCTTTCGGTATTTCAATCTCCTGCGTCTCTTGTAGAAGGAGTTCAGGTGTAATCACTCCATCTGGAATAAACGTTTTTCTGTCTGAAGTTCTTTGCTTGCAGTATGTAGATCTTTATGCTGCTGAAACAGATGTTGTGAGCTCCTGTATTGGTTTTATGTGAACATAATTACATGGGTATTACTGA
Organism: Micropterus salmoides; assembly: GCF_014851395.1. Classification (NCBI taxonomy): domain Eukaryota; kingdom Metazoa; phylum Chordata; class Actinopteri; order Centrarchiformes; family Centrarchidae; genus Micropterus; species Micropterus salmoides. The sequence continues at coordinate 2,058,539 of NW_024040817.1, read as the reverse complement.
AGTTGTGTGATCTCTGCAAAGGATTGTTACGTTTATGCCAGATAGTGTAAATTATCCTGAAGCAGCTATTTTAATTGCAAGGAGAAAGGTGCAATGGAAGGTAGAATAAAAGACAATGAAAAGTTTGAACTATGGAATAAATTTAAATGCACAAGCTTTCTGTTTGTGTTTCCAAAGATAAAAGCATTTTGTTTATTTTCTTTTTATTGTGAACAGAAATTCTCATGATGAGATGCAGCAAAAAATGAATGTACCGATAACATCCTTCTATTTTATTCTTCTGTGCCCTAGATTTTCATTGTTGTCTAAAAACTATTTAAAAAAAACAGTGACGCATCCTTCATTACAATCAGTTACCAGATGAATTCATTCTCATTTGTTTTCCATGTTGAAATTGAAAAAAAAACCTATAAAGCAGCTTTGTCCATTATGTGGGAACGGAGGGTTGGACTCGTAGCTGGAGGGATGCCAGTGCCACCTCAGCAGTGCCCGGGAGCTGAATATATTATAATCTTAAATGGTCCAATCACTGCCTTATTTTCTTATACTGCAATTAATCCATCATAATTAAGAGCATTGGGTAACAGTTAGGGGTTCAGGTCCTGGCTTAGGCGCACCTTCGGCAGTGGTCTGCGCTGGATGCGAACTGGTAACCTTCCAGTTCCCAAGTCAAGTCACTACAGACTGAGCTAATGCCTACCAATCCCTCAGTCTGCACTTTGGTGACGTTGTGCCAAGCAGCACGCTTTCTTTTGTATCTGTAATGCTGCAGGCCAGGGAAAAAAGGGATCTTAGAAAACACAATAGATGCACAGCAGGTAAACTAAACTTCCTGTCCCACCACTGCATTGCTTTTTTGGTGTCCACTTTTTTGAAAAATACTGTACCTGGCAGGTGAATTTCGCCCTCACAGTTGATAAATACATTTGAACTTTTAATCCCTCTATTTTTTTGCGTTGCTGGGAATCCCACAATGCTTGCAAATCGATTTCCTCTTGTCCCATAGAAAATTAACGGGGGCACACTTTGCGTCGTGTCTTTACCCTTAGAATACACCTTGTTCTAAAATGAAAAACCATGCTGGGAACGAAGCCAGAAGGGCATTGGTTTGTTTACAGTCCCCATTGTGTTTGCATTTACTTCCCATTAAATTAATAATCAAATGAATCTTAGAAATGATTCCCTTACGTGGCCAGGATTCAAACCAGCAATCGTGTCTCCTCGCTAATCATCATACTTCAGCTGCTGAGTGTTTGTTCTTCTATTATCCTGGAACAGGTGGAGAGCAGAAGGAGGTTCAGTTATCGAAGCACGAAGCAAAGCTGCTCATCCAGGACTATGACCCCTCCAAAGAATACAACTTTAAGATAATTGCAGTCAGTGGAGGAAAGCAGAGCAAACCTCTTCAGGCCAAACATGAAGGTAAGAGACTTTTCACTGAGTCAAATCATCAACCCTCAGTGGTATGACTCCCCTGATGAGGGATTTTGAAGGCTGATACAAGCGGGTTAAGATTGATGCTGTCAGTTGTTCCAGAAAGGAACAGACTCCCTTTAGATTGGAGGTTTGCAGAAGTAGCATCATGTAATTTAAAGTTGTTTTTAATGTAAAATCAGCAAACTAAATACAACAACCTCAAGACAGTGTGATGTAAATGGTGGCAGCCGCTTTGAATCACACAAGACAGAAAACTGCTGCTGAACGGATCTCTATGTGACATGGAGCTGCACTTCTGGCTTCAATCAGTGATATGACAGCGGGTGCTTTTCATCAGCTGTGATTGGCAGAATACCTGCTGTGACATCACTGATTAGGGTGTGGCCCCTAGAGCAATATGCTTTAAAGTTTGTACCTGTAGAAAGCAACACAGTAGTACTATGTGATGAGTAGTACTCTCTGTGTGCAAGTTCTGCCTTAATGCTGGCATCCACCGGTGAGTGATACCTCTGATGTTGATTTGGTAATGTTATTTAAGCTGCGTGGTTGGTGGTGGATGGAGTGCAAGACAAGTTGAGCAAAGCCGGAAAGAATTCACAAACAACAACAGCATGCATCAGCTCACTGCTGTGGTTCTGAATGCAAAAATAAGCCGAGTGAGTTGTTTACTTTGTTTCAGTCACTGACATTCAGTAACCTGCTGATATTTCCGTGTCCTACTGGTTCAGGAATAAGAAATACTAGATGTAAGTCCTTTAAGCAGGATTTGTAACGCAGAAATCCAAAGGTGCTGAGTTGCTGTGTCTTTCGGAAATGTATTCCTGTCAGAGTGGAAAAGTCCTTTTGAATTAGCTTTTAGAAAATCAGGCCTTTTAAAAATAAAGACATGCCATGATAATACAGTCCTCAAGTGCATGATCTGCTGGGCTGAAAACTATTTTGTTGTTGTTGCACCACTGAATGAACTTAACACTGCACTCAGCACTTATGAAATCTAAATTCAAATGTGGGTGATGGTGTTTGACATTCAAACAACTACAATCAATGCTTCTGTTTACTTTAGCGGCAGCACTGGATAGTAAAAACTCAGCACTGGCAGTCAAGCTAAGTGAATAGCAGATCTTAAAGGTGGGCCTGGTGTCATTGTAGTTCAGCAGTCAAGTCTCTTAAAACAAGGATTCAACTGAGTGAAGTGTTGGCCAAAATAAAATAATGAGGAGCCAAATTCAATTAAAACAGAAAACATAAGTGTTCACTGACATCCTCAGGCTCACCAGGACCTACACTTTAATCACACTGTGCCTAATTGATAAAAGTAAGTAAGAGTTTGATGTTGTTTTTCAGCTACTGCCACTTGGCTTGTTTCTTACATAAAAGCTTAAATACACTTCATTTATGATTTACTTTTCCCCCTCTCTTAAATGCTTAGTAAATTCATGCATTTTTTTTGGTCTGTTCTAATGGATTCATATACATCTGGGCCAAGTTACTGTGTTTCTTCTCTCCTCCCCCACCATTCGTTAATATCGATTTATGCATTATATGTTATTTCTTCCAGCTCAGCGACAAGGTGTTGAGGTGGTTCAGTCCCAGAGGGGACAAGACAGCGGTGTCACCGATGAAAACAACGAGATCTCAGAAGGTAAGAGCCACGGCAGGGAAACAGGAGGCAAACCAGGTGAACAGAAACACCGAAACGGGAAAGACTGATGCATCTGTCTGTTGTGAGTCTCTGGTCGTCTGGATTTTTTTTTTGGAAGGATTCTCTTTGAATTGCCATGTCGGGAAGACAACCTGTCATTCTTCAAGAACAACTCTGAAAGGAAAAGTAAGAAAAGTGTCCTGTAACCAAGAACAAGTTTTTCACAAAATGGAGAAGACAGCGCTGTAGACATCTCTGTTCTCCAGAATGCTGGCACCTTCTGTTTTTCTGAAGAAAAACTTTTAAAAGGATTGCTCCACTGACACATGAAGCAATCATTTTTAATGTCCCGACCTTTTTTGACTGTGGAAAAAAAGAGCAAAGGCACAAGAAAAGCAGGTAAGTGGAAGCTGAAGAGGCCTTCAAGTTCCGTCTACGGCATTCACGGCGGGTGTGGAACGGGTTCGATACAAATAAATCACCTGTGTACTATTCCTGCCCTTACAAGGTGAATATCATGGAGCCTCATTCCTGAGAAAATGGAGGGAAAGGAAATGAAATGGTGCGAAAAAGAGAATTCAAGTGGGAGCCTGCAACAATCAGGAAATGAATCAAGAGACGAGTGTGATAAACAAGCCAATTATTATTTTGAAAGTGATTTTAAGCACCACGTGCTGCAAAAAAAAACAAAAAACAGGGAACAAGGAAACAGCCAGGTAAGCCTAAATATCTGAACTGTGTGTCTTCTTCTAATTGTGTTACAATTGTGGTTTAGATTTATACCTCTACAAAATGGCTTTATAAAAGGTCTTTCCCATGTTTTGTCCCCGCATGAATGTATGTAGCAGTGGACAATATATTGGAAACAATTGAGTAGCAGCGATGATCATATTTTCATTTGTGTTTCTGTCTGCATCAAAACATAAATAAGAATTTAATAAACTCTTTGCTGAAGCATAAACACAGGATGTTTACCGTTACCGTGTTTTATTGGCAAAAACCTGATGTTGTGCCGTGTTCCTTTGCAGCTTTTGAAAATGTGATGTGTCCCTTTTGTGTGAGTGGTGTTGTGTTGTGAAGCCTTGAAATGGAGGAATAGTGTTAATGATGGTGCAGATGGGACTTCTAGCAGGTGGTTAGCCGCTGTCTCAAAACCAAATTACAGCTTCTGCTCTGAAAATCGTAACAATGGGATAAACACTTAGCAGTTCAAATCTCTTTTTTTTTTAAAATCTAAATCTACTTATTAGAACATCTCAATCATCCTCACCCCATTTATTTTGTCTTTATCTGTCTGTACTCACACTTTGGTTGCAGCGTCTTTAGATTTCATGTTGGTGAAATTGCACACTTCAGTTTGTTTTTTCGTCTCTGTGCAGAATAAGAAAGAAAATACTCAGAACTTCAGCTTTCTCCTCGCTGCAAATCTCATTTCACTCCATCACCTCATCACTTCCCATGTAATTACCGCCTGAATCCTCTAAATGGGGATATTATTCTTCTCTCAGCAGCGCCAGACCTTGGCAGGAGAGGTTTGGTGATTGGTCATTCTTTTACCCTCCAGACAGCAGAAACTTTACAACCTGTTAGGAATTTTCTCTGCTTCTACCTGAAATATACTTAGCCTACAGTATCCTAAGTTAACTCTGATGTCCTGGGGTCATTTTAATCCTGTCCGAGGTTTCATGCAATTACCAATTTCCCCTCTTGGAACCTGTGTTGAAGTGCAACGGAATGAGACTTGAGATTAGATTAAACTTTATTGCTCTCATGGGAAAGTTAAGAGGTTACAACAGCAAATGTAAGAGGATTAAAGATGTCTTTTAGTTGTCACAAGAATGACCCTGGAAAGCAAGGAGATGCTGCAGAATCAAAGGTAAATTATTATTCTGGTTTAGGATTAGGTAAATTTATTTTTTTTGTAGTGCTTTACATAAAACATTATAGGGAAATAAAAAAAATTGAAATACAATTTTTAAAATGGTGAAATGGAAATAAAACGGGACAGTAGAACTTACAGTGCAAGTTATTGATTTACAGCCTTACATTTGATTTAATTAAAGACAGTGGTACAAAGAAAAGTCTTCAGTCTTGATTTAAAAGAACTGAGTTTCAGCAGACCTGCAGTTTCCTGGGAGTTTGTTCCAAATATATGGAGCATAAAATCTGAACGCTGCTTCTCCATGTTTAGTTTTCACCGTGAGGACAGAAAGCAGACCTGATGCCAGACGACCTGAAAGGTCTAGATGGTTCATAATGAAGCAGAAGATCAGAAATGTGTTTTGGCCCCAAACCATTTAGTGCTTTATAAACTAACAGCAGTATTTGAAAATCAATTCTCTGACAGACAGAAAGCCAGTGTGAATACCTCAGATCTGGAGTGACGTGATCCACTGTTTTGGTCTTGGTGAGGACTCAAGCAGCGCGTTCTGAATCAGCTGATTGTTTTTATTTGTTTTTTTAGGAAGCCCTGTAAAGACAGTGTTACAGTAGTCGAGCTGACTGAAGATAAATGCGCTAAAAGTTTTTCCATGTCCTGCTGAGACATAAGTGCTTTAATCCTTGACATATTCATCAGGCGATCGTAGGCTGACTTTGTAATTGTCTTAATGTGCTAAAATTCATGTCCGTGACTACACCAAGATTTCTGGCTTGGTTTTTGGTTTTTAAAATTACCGATTTAGGATGTTTTATGTAGATTAATAGTTAACTTAAATTATTTAAACCTCTCTCAGGTCCTCACCATCTTGGCATCACCCGACTCTAGCTTATCCGAAAATGGGAAAGAGGTAGACCGAATGAAGCCTAGTTGGCTCCGGCTAGCCACCTGAGAGGGCACCCACCTGTTACTCAATGAACCCCACCCTAAATTATGTGTAACTTTAAGCCTTAATGTAATTTAAATGTGTAATTTATATAAAAAGTCACCTCCAGCACAGTTGTCATGAAGGGGAAATTATCTATAGAGAACAAACCTGCTTTTGTACCAGACTGTAGACACGTTTATGTCTGCTGAAATGGCCATTTTAACACGGGGCTATGTGGGGATCGACTCCCTTTTGGATCCAGCCTTAAGTGGCCATTTGATGAACTGCAGTAGCAAGTCCGCGTTGGCTTCTTTTTTCAGCCCCAGAGGTTGCTGCTTGGTTCTTTAATAGAAATAGCCAATCAGAGGCAAGTACAGCAGTAATGCATTTTTGAGCTTGTTTGCATCTACCCCG
>NW_024040817.1:1997696-2051739 GCF_014851395.1 Micropterus salmoides | reverse complement strand
TTTTGAATGCTCTGAACTGTTGAACAAGTTGAACCTCCGACCGTGTGTCGTAGGTTTCCGTATGATGGAGCTGTTTGGGCTGGTGGAGAATCGCTACAGCAGCGTCTCTGGGTTTCAATGGACCTGGCACCTTCAATACCTTCCCAGTTTCCACCTGCACAGCGATGCTTTTCTGGCACAGCCAACCAGGTATTGTTACTGTGATGTTTAACAAGTGTCCTCTCATAAATAGTACCTTGTCTATTAAATGCTTTATTGCCACCTGCTGCATGGATCTCACACAATAGACATTAAAGTGTGTTTGTTCAACGTAAGATAGAATTACTTACTCTGATAGCTCCAGCTGAGTATTGACTGTATTCAGACCCCATAATCTACACTGTTCGCTTCATAATCAATATTTACCTGGTTTCTGTTCTGACTACAGGTACATCCATCCCGAAGGGCTGCCCTCTGACTACACCATCACCCTGCTGTTCAGACTGCTGCCAGACACTCCAGAGGAGCCCTTCGCCCTCTGGGAGATCCTCAACAAGAACAACGAGCCGCTGGTGGGAGTCATCCTCGACAGTGAGTCAGGGATCTTGCTGTGGGAGCATCCAGTTGTCAAAAAGAAAAAACATTTGTTTCTCGTCATTTTGTACGTTGTTTTTCTATAATTACAAATCCATCACAATCAAACTGAATGTATAAAACACCAAGATGGTTATGGTTGTCATGAAGGAGGTAAAAGCTGTCATTACTCATCCCCGTCATGAAATCAAAACCTGTCAAAGAAAGACATAATATAAATAAAAGTAAAGTAAAGTAAATAGACAAGTGCTTTATTTTCTTCTTTTTGTAACATGCAGTTTTTGTTGTGTCTTCATGCAGACGGCGGAAAGACTCTGACGTTCTTCAACAACGACTACAAAGGAGAGTTCCAGACGGTCACCTTCGAAGGGCCAGAAATCAAAAAACTCTTCTACGGCAGTTCCAAGGTCAGAATCACTCCAGTCCAGGTTTCTTTTTTCTTTGCCTGACTGATTGACTGACTGATTCCTAACACACTGACTGATTGATCATCTGTCAGAGTGAGTGACAGACTTAATACTTCAGCTTTAAAGTGTTTACCAGGATGTCTTGGGGCATAAATGATGGAAAGTCAACCGTTTTGACGGTCCGTCGCAGAAACTGTGATGAGGTGTGAGATTCTTCACTGATAATAAAATAAAAAAAACACTTCCTGCTGAGGATGCAGAGGGTGATGCAGAGTCATGCTGTGCCACAGTGATGTTCACACGAATGTGACAGGAGCAGCAAAGTCACTTGACGACTGTTGGGCTGAGTTACAAACTGCTTATTTTACTGAGTGACTAATAGACATGATGTGTTTGTTGTGGCTGGTTAACTAACTTGTTGTTTTAATGACTGATCTAGCTGCTGACTGACTGGGTTTTGGCAACAGATACCTTAAAGCTTCAAATCATAGCCTACTCCCAATTAGACGTCTCTTTTACTGGCCTGGTGCGGGTACACGTTTTGACACATAAACACGGGTCTTGATTTGACGCCTAATCAGGTTTTTTAGAAGTTCTCTGGATGTATAAAACCTCTTAAACCCCACTGGGTCGCCTGCAAGAGCTAGTTCTAATCTATTTAGCCCAAATATACAAATATAAATGTTAAACCTTTGTCAATATTAGGGGTGGGGGGAAAAAATCGTTACAGCGTATTATCGCATATTTTGCAATGCAATATCGTATCATAACACGAACGTCAAGTATCGATCTTTTACTATATAATTGTACATGAGAAGTTTGTTTTTTGGCTTTAATAAAATTGTTTTTTCAATCAACTAGAAAAAGAATTTCCTTTGGACACAATTTGAAGTTGGGAAAAAGATAAAACGCAATAATATCGTATCGTGACATAGGTATCGTGATAATATCGTATCGTGGGGCCTCTTGATTCCCAACACATCGTTCGCGATCGGTTAGAATGTCCACAATTTATATATATTATAATAATTTGATGGAAACAATTCAGATTTGCCATTATTGTAAACAAGAGAGATGAAAAAGCCTATTTTTATACAAGTAATATTCATACTGGTTGAAGTAAACATTTCATAGCAGCCTATTTCCCATCTTTGCTGAGCAGAGTTTTGTATGAAAGGAATTAAAGGATAATGTATTTGTCCCAAATACAGGCAGAGTGAGTTCAGTGATTGAAGTAAATAAAAGCCAGAGTTATGTAATTGACATTAGACTGCCTCGTTTTTCTGTTTCTTTTGATCCAGTGGTTCATCAGTATGTTAATTAATTTGCTCAGTTGTCCCTTCTTTACCTTGGGTTCCTACTGCCTTCCCTCCTCCTACTTCCTTCCTTGCACTCGTTCTTCTGTCATCTAAAACCTCGCTGAGCAGCGAGACGGTAGGCGGAGTCCTGACAGGCCGGCTGTAGTTGAGTCGTGGCCTGAGCCTGAACCAGCTCACAGTCATGTTGTGTTAGTGTCAGTGTCGGCGCTGAGGGACTCGCTGACTGATCGGCAGACACTTCTGTCTGCTCGCTGTGACAGCAGAGCTTATCCTGCTTATCCTTTCACCTTTTGTTCCGCTGTGTGAGTGTGTTTGTGTGTGTGTGCTCATGCAACTGCATACATAGTGGATTTTATAATCCTAGAGGACGGGCACCTGCATTGCCTGCCTGAAGTCTATCTGACTTTTTATAGGTGATTATGGATGAGAGGATATCACTAATTTGAAAGTCATCTCTTAGAAATGTCCAACTGTGGTGATAGACATAACTACTAACTTTTAAAGACTGAATGGTCCCCCTGTGTGTTACCAAAGTTCAGCTTTCGTAACACTTTTCACACTTTAGATAAAACTCTGAATGTTTCCGTCTGTCTCATTCTTAGTTCCTGAAAAGCTGACGTCTTAGAAAAATGAAGAAATGTCCTTCAGCAAGGTTTTAGACTGATAGGGCTGCGCTGCTTCACACTTCACACTCTTAACAGGATTATATTACAGTTCTCCAGTGCTAATGCAGGTCGGCGGGCCTCTGCAATGCCTGTAAATGTGTACAAGAGTATGTACATACACACTCCCACACGACTGGGTATGGAACAGATACAGTAGGATACAGTAGACTTTGTGATTACACCTTTACAGCAGGCAGTCCTGATACAGAATAAGCCACCGTGACTTAATTTTACTATGTGTTATATGTTTGGCTTAGAACTCAGCTGCAGCCCATCTGCATGAATATACCTGAGGGAGGTGTTTATAAAGTAGAAATATGAAGTAAATTATTTGCAAATTTTGACAACCATTGCAGCCAGCTCTGTTGAATACTAATAAGTTGTTATTTTTTGTTTTTAAAACCAGGTTCTGGTGGATGGTTGTTAGTACACAAGCATTTATTTTCACTCTGTATCGTCACTCTCTGTGTTACCACAGTGTATCTTTGCATGCCTTGACATAATGGCTCCCTACCTTTTTAAAACGAGTGAATTCACTCTGAGATGTTCAGTGCACCAGCACACAGTTTGTTTCCCGCTGAGAAAGTTCATCTCAGTTAACATGAAAAATCACTTTGACATTTACAAGTAATTTCACAGCAGCAGTGAACTTAAACTCAACAGACAGACCAACACAGAGTCGACCCCCACAGCAAACAATGACTGAGCAAAAACCCTGTCCTGAATACAGCTGCTACTTCTCTTAATATCCCTACTATATACATTAGAGGCTGAGGACTCCTGTGGGTCAAGGGATTCCGTGGGATTGTAGTCAATTACAGTAATCATCACGGGACTCGGAGAGGACCGGGAGAAAAAAGTCAACGGGAGCAGGTGGGACGGGAATCACAGGCCTGACTCATTATAGTAATTAATTTATATATATATATATACAATAAATAATGTTTTAAAATAAAGTTTGTGTTATCCCTATATTATTTGGCCTCTGAATAAACTTTCTAAATAAATAGACGGTGAAGAGGATGTTACGTCAGAGCTGTGAGGTTAAAAATGAACATCCTCTAGCCAAACAGAGTCTACTACTAATGCCATTACTATTGCTGCTACTACTACTAGTATAGTAGTAGTAGGAATAATTATAGTTATAGTAATAACCTTGTGTAGCACTTCTCACTTTTGCATTGCAAAGTATGTCGTCCCCACAGAATCATAACAAAATTAAAACTCATATAACACATTACTACTTTGTACTGAGAAAACAAAATGCAGTTTTGCATGTAACCATAAGTGCAAAAAGCAGCAGTGTGCAGAGACATGTAAATATTAATATAGGTAATGTATAAATAATAATGAGGAATAGATTATGGTTTCCTTTTTGTTAATCCTGCAATTGATGCTACCTCTACTGCAACACTGTCTTCATAAATATAAAAAGTTATTTCTTTCTCTGTGGCTGTGAAATAAGGAATGTCTCCAGTAGCATTTACAGTAAGGTGTAAATAAAAAGTGTGAAACCGTTCAGTCCGTTAAAACTCCTGTGATCCGTTTCATTAACCTCTGTATAAAGATGCTAACGACATTACTGACATGGAAATGAGTCTCTCTGTTGCAGGGTGTTGAGTATTATTAGTCTGCACCCTGCTATTTGTAAAACTGTGTACTTCTGTGACTATAATCATCTGTTGATGCTGAACAGTAAAACTAATTTCTTGTCCCCGCTAAGAATAAATGCTTTATTTATTTCCTCTGATCTAAACACAACAACTTACAAGAGCTCTAACAAAAAGAAAAAAATTATAAAATGTTGGAAACTTTTCACTTCTTGTGTCGAGAGAAGTGCAAAGTTAAGTCATGCTTATGTGTCACAACTCCACTTAGTAATACTTAGAGTCAAAATTACAGGGCAGACTTTTTTCAGTTTATGGCCTGTTTTCCTTAGAGCTGTGTATGTGTTTTGCGTTTTGAATATCCTCTTTTCCAGGACAAACATGGAGCTTTTTAATAAGTTAATTTGCAGTGCTGTGAATTTTAATTGTAGCCTATAGAAACTGGAGATTTAAATAAGGGAGAGAAACGCACACAGGCATCCCTCAGCAACAGCTAAGCATTTTTATTTTTTCCTTTTCTGTAAATACAGCAGCCGGAAACACACAAGAGAAAACTTTTACCAACTCTTCTTTTTACCCGTCGAACAAAGGTGTGCTTATAGAGGAAGGTTAATAGGGTTCAGATGTGTGTGAGTCTGTACAGAAAACAATCACACAGGGTCACTGACAGCAGCTCTGTTAAAAGTTACAGGAGAAGAGGGTTAATGGTGTTGAGGAAGCCTCTCAGCACAGACGGGCGACGTTTCATCTGCCTCACAGTTCAGCACTTTGCTGTCCATGACGGTGACAGAACTTCCTGTATGTGCATTTATAAATAGCCATGTCGCTCAGGGAGGTAATTTTAGTTTCGTTTCCACACGCTCTCCTGGTCTTTGTCCCAGTTCCAGGTTGCAGAGCTATAATTGTGCACTGACATTCATTTTAAAACACGAGCTCGCACTTCTTTGAAATTTAATATTGGAAGTAAAATCAGGTTTGTTTGTTTATCCTGAATCCGCCTTAGCAAAGCCATTTTGTATTTCATTTGTGTTTTTATTCATTTAAGATGAAAACGTCTGCAGTTTTAAGTAGTTTGTGTCTGTCTGTGTGCTTTCACACTGCGCGCACACACGCGTACACACACATTTTGTTTGGCGGGCTTTAACTATTTTCCAGTGAAAACAAAATTAACTTTTTAATGTTTTCATTTCCTCATCATCTCTTTGGCAGTCTGCCTAGAAAAGTTATGTTTAAAGCTGGAATCAAATATACAGAATAAATGTGGGGCATGTTAACACCCACTTAAAACCTTATGTAAAAAAACTAAACAAACAAGAGGGTACAGTTTACAGAGAGAGTGCAGTGAGTCTTCTGTGATGTTTAGTCTTTGTCTAATGTAAAGTTGTGATTGTCAGATATTCTTTAATCTTCTCCATTTCCTTCTCTGGGTGTGTTGGTTTTTATTTGTATCTTGTGTAATGTATAACATCAACCTACCCTGGGATTACAGATGAAAAGAAGGCCTTTGGCTAAATCTGACACATTATTATCAGATTGATGTAAATTAATGTGTGGTGGTGTTGCAAATGCATTTCCAGCCTCTGCTCTGTATTTTACCTTCAGAGTCATCAGATTGGATTTGCAGATAAAAGAGCTTGTTTACCTTCCTGCTCTACACAGGAAGAGGGCGCTGTTCTACCACAGTACATGAAGCTACAGCCTTCTGAAGGCTGCAAATATAGGACAGAGTAAACAGGGATGCTCCTCACAGCCAAACTGCTTTCTTCATATTGCTTATTTTGAATAGCAGGCAAATGACCTCGAATGAAGAAATGGAGAAAACAAAAACTGATGTTAAACCGACGAACTGTCAAAGTGTCAGTCCAACATCTCAGGTGACTAAATGCACTAAAAACAAGTCTGAAGGAGCGATGTGTAGTGAACATGTTGGATGTTTTGTCTCACGCAGCTTCACATTGCAGTCAGCAAGACGAGCGCCAAAGTGGTGATCGACTGCAAGATGGTGGGCGAGAAAGCCATCAACGCAGCGGGAAACATCACCGTAGACGGACTGGAAGTTCTGGGCAGGATGGTCCGCTCCAGAGGGAACAAGGACAACTCTGCACCGGTGAGGATAACACACACACATAGCCTTAATATAAACATGCACACAGTATAATCCAGTGTCAAAGTCCTTGTATGTGTACAACAAATCACCACCACACACTCGCACACCGTTACTCCATGACACCACAAGAAAGTAAAGTACAACGAAATGTTCACGCATGAATTCTAACTTCCAGTATTTGATCTTATGCCGTTTCATCTATGTTTAATTTTTTCATCAAAGCGAAGACGTTTCCTTGAGCAGCTTTGTGAATGCAAACAAATCAATTTCCAGCCACCCTCCTCCAGAAATAGCAGCGAGGCAGACTTTGTGTCTGATTGGTTTGATCTCCCTTTGAAGAGAAAACCCTTGACATTGACTCGGCTCTGAAGCTGAAGAATTTTCACTAATGTGTCAAATAACTCCCACCAGTGTTTTTAAAATCGCTCTCCACCGGCCACATTTGTGTCAGCACCCAAAACTGAGCAGCCATGTTGGTGGTTTTTACAGAGGAAAAGATATTGCTGTTCTGAGGCTCGATACCGGCCTTCAAGAGGCCATCAGTTTCATGATTGTACGCTCGTGCATACATTCTCATGGCACAACAAGGTTCCTGAACCTGAAAAAAGCCGGATAGAAGAACGAATAGTTTTTCCACATTGGCCTCCAGGAGCAGCTGAACGTGTTGTTCTTTCTTTGAATATTTCTACAGTGCAAGATGAGGCTTATGATCTCCCACTGTGTTTTAAACCCCATGAATCACAGGGCGGTCCTGGCTAATGCTCTAATTTTGTACATCAGAATTCACCGCGCCTTATTAGACAAACTGAACACAGACCTTTGTAAACGAGTTCAAAGGGAAGCTGTAAACCTGACAGTAATCCTTTTTTTGGCATTAAATGCAGGATTATGATTAAGCAACAAGTCTTATTTGCACAGCACTAAAATACCTCGGGACATCCAGTGATTTGTAGAAGTTGCAGGAATCATCAGTGATTTTAATCCCGCCATGTGAAATAATAAACCCCCCCTGTTGATTTCCGTCACATTTGTTTTAGACAAGCCATGTGTACTTTCCTTTTTGTGTAATTATGAAATTTGGAAGCCATTATAGAAAGCTTCTGAATTCATTTAAAGTGATAACGTGTTTTACTTTATTTAATCATGAAGTTACAGATGTCGAAATTATGAGTACTTTTGAGTCAGTTATGAGGTCTTGATATAAAACTATCTTTGTGTGAGTTTAGGTGCTTGGGGACAGATTACTTCAAAGGCACAAAGTGTGAATTAATTTTACAAGTACAAGATACTGACTTGTGTCATATTATGGAGCAAAACCAAAAAGATAAGAAAAAGTTGTTAAAAGTTCAGTTTTGTATTTTATGTCATTATTGTTATTCTTAACATTTGTTTGTTTTCCTCCTCTGCAGTTCCAGCTGCAGATCTTTGACATTGTCTGCAGCACTTCGTGGGCCAACAGAGACAAGTGCTGCGAACTTCCTGGTCTGGTGAGGTTAATTTGTTTCTAAACCTCTCTTTACTTTTCAGTTTACTCGTCTGTCTGTCCTCAAGAAAGAAGAGATTTACTGACATTTTAACAGTTCAGATTTGAAATGTAACTGTTACAGTGTTTACACAAGGGCGTCATGAAAAAACTTTTTAGTACATCGTGTTTATTCTTCATTGTAAACTTTTAAACTGACCATTCTCACACATTCATACACTGAGCCTAAGTGCTCAAACAGAAACTAACATTCACACATTCATACAGTGGAACAGCCACCAGGGGCAATTTGGGGTTCAATATCTTGCCCAAGGACACTTCGACAAGCAGCCTGGAGGAGCCGGGGATTGAACCGCCGACATTTCGATGGCAAACATTTAATGTTGACATTTAACGTTAAAGTCAGTGAGGTTTTGTTTGCGTGCTGTATCGCCTGTTTACAAGAATTGCTTGTATGCATAATTTCCTTTCTGAGAACATAGTATCTTTTAAAGATAACCTGTCAGCAACTTTAAAAATTAAACTCAAACCAATAAAACCATCACTGAAACCACCAGTTTCCACAAGATATACATCAAGTAAGGAAATTATATTATCTAAAAGAAAAGTCTTTCACTGTGAGCTGAAATATGCAGTACAGAGAAATGCATGTGGAAAACGTCAGAGAGTCAAACTCCCAATTTGCCTGCTTTATTTTATCACTTATCATGTCATTGCCATATCGTTTTCTCTTTTTTGTCATCCTCATCATGCTGTGATCATCCAGAGGAAGGAGGTTGACTGCCCGGCCATGCCCAAAGCCTGCACCTGCACCCAGGACAGCAAAGGCCCCCCCGGCCCTGCTGGACCACCAGTGAGCCACACACAAATACATCAAATACATACCCAGTCAGTCAAACACTGAAGATGATATTGCATTTGATCTAATGCTGATACTGCACTTACATCATATTGCAAATAAACATAATGATGAGTAAACCTAATTATTTGTATGATACATATTGCCACATTTTTGCACTTTGCCAGTTTATAGAGTGCTTAAGACATTTGTGCTGCAGCAGTTTAGCAAACAGGCAACAGAGGGACTTAAGTACTTACTATATCGGTGTCCACCAACCAAAACACGCAGACTGTACAGCACGTTCATGCTCGCAGTCACACAGATGGTGAGGGCCCACAAACTCATCTGTACATCACATGCTTCATGAAGTTACTTAAGTTCATTCAATACAGTTTTCTTTTCACATTTTCTTTGTATCTCAGCTTGTTTTGTCAGCTTTTTGGGCTGTAAGATTGACTGACTACACTAACACAGAAATGAGGCCGTGAATAACCTCCTGCTATCTGTGTCTCAAACAGGGAGGCACAGGAATCAGAGGAGCCAGAGGTGATCGTGGGGAGCCGGGCCCGGTGGTGAGTTGTCTGAAAGACACCTTTTTGATATTTGTTCTGAAAAAGGGTAACAGCCTCTGCTGTACAGAGGAAACATCAGTGGTGGAAGAAGTACTCAGATCCTTTACTTAACAAAAAGTTCTGATACCACACTGTGAAAATACTCCACTACAGGTTTTTCAGCTTTGTGACGATGCATTTTCACATTTTCTGAATTTTCACAACCCACTGAAGGAACACTTCAATTTATCAAGCAAATTAGAAAAGGACTTTCACCGGACAGGAAGGGGTTGGTCAATTGTAATCTGAAAAGTAACTAAAGCTGTCAGACAAATGTAGTGGAGTAAAACACATTTGCTTCTGAGATGAGGTGGAATAGATGTAAAAAAGCTGCATAAAATGGAAATACTCAAGTACCTGGAATTTGTATTGTAAAGTACGTGAGAAAATGTACTTAGTTGCATTCAACCACTGCAAAACAGGAAGTGAACTTTCTGCTGTGTGGCTGCAGTGGGTATCAGGCTGTGTCATCATAATTTTACATGGCCCTTTGACTGGTGACACTATTATCTAGACCTGACCTTACACATCCTTAAGTTGCCATCAAATCCTGCTCTTAACCAAACAAAGAGCAGACACTCGACAGCTTGACCCTGCTGGACACCTGCATCATATCTGCTCTCTTTTTTTGCAAACCTTATACATTCAGGTAAGTTTCACTGAGAGCCAAGCACTCATCACACACATCAATTCACATGTCAGTAACACAGAGGCCTGTTGCTAAATGACAGAGGAATATGCATAGTTAAAGTGTTTATTTTTCAGAATGCTAGTATGATTTCAAGTACCACTGCAATCCTACACACAGCAGCCCAGCTGTAAGCTGTCATGACACAACCATCCGCACTGAAATTCTGTACACTCACACACACCCAAAGGCAAAACAAGGACAATAATGAATAATCAATATTGAGGATAGTTAATGTAATATTTCAGGCACATTTTCTTTATTACATTATTTGCAATGACTGAGAATGAAAACAGAGATGAGAGAGAGGATGTGTATTTATGATTATATGAAACACCACTATACAGAAAACTGAGCAACATTAATAAAAACATAACACAACATAATCAAAATACCCACAGCAAAACTGAAAAAAAAAAAACCCCAGCAACAATTCAGAAAACACAGCAAACCCCCCACCCCAAAAACACACAAGTATTTCAGAAAACACATGTCAGAAAAAACACCACTATACAGAAACATTATAAAAACAACACAACATAATCAAACAGAAACAGAAAACACATGTCAGAAAAAACAATGCAGAATCTAAAACACATTTTAAATGAACTAAAACATGATTAATACAGAAAAAAACGCATTTCATAAAACAAATCAACCTAACAGACAATGCAGTAACATTTTAAATGGCACATTTCTGAAAACACAACAACAAAACAGAAATTGCAATGAAAAAACAAAAGCAAACAATAATTTTCCCTGATCCAGAAAAGGTAGGTGCCTTTTTTGTATTCTTGTTGCAGTTTGTCCATGTTACATACATTCCTCTGCATGTAAGTACACAAAACATATGTTTTTCTTCACATTGTTCAAACTGTCACCAACATACACCGTGATCTTACAGTGATAAGTAAAATGAAAGGAACACAAGACTCGTGTCGTGTCTAAACACAAAGTCGATTCTATGGTTTTAGACACGACAGAGTCTTGTGTTCCTTTTATTTTATAAATTATAATAATATTGCAACACAAATGTTACTGATCTGCAATGGAAGGTAAGGTTTTTGAAAAGGTATTTTTACTGTATTGACACCAGTGCCTGATGTTGATGGTAAAGTATTATAGTTAATGAAGTCATGTGGTTTCAGGAACGGTGTTGATCTAGTTGGCAACTTGAGCTTTGTGTGGTGGTCACACAAAAAACACTAAAGCTTAAAGAACTTAACTGTTGCTGTCTTTTACCTACAGTTTAATACAACAGTGACCAATGGTATAAGAAACAAATTTGCCAATAGTAGGTTCCTACATTTTCTGTTTTTAAATGTTTTCTGTTTTGTTTTGGTGTTTTCCAAAATGCTCACTTTTGTCAACATTTAGTATTGTTGTATTTTGTATCCCGGAGCCACCATAAAGTTATGAATATTTGTAAAGGTTCAACCTCTCTATATTTTCTTCAATTCTTATTTGGTAATAATAGTTTGTTTGTCTTGGTAACATCACTTTCTTCCTTGTTCATCATTTATTCTGCATTCCTAGAAACAAGACGTATCTAATCGACTGCACACACACAGTAACATACTGCAGTTAGCATAGACACATTTCACACCGCAGACATTTAATTGTTTTGATTGCACAAATTAAATTACTAAGACTCACCTTTTTGCACCTTTCTGCTGTGTAGAACTGCGAAAACTCTTCGCTTCTGACATTCTTCGCTGCTTTCCTACAAGCTTTTTACAGGTGAAACTCAAAAAATTAGCAAATCGTGCAAAGTTCATTTATTTCAGTAATTCAACTTAAAAGTGAAACTAATATATTATAGACTCATTACATGCAAAGTGAGATATTTCAAGCCTTTATTTGACATAATTTCGATGATTATTTCGTACCCCAAATTCAAAATCTCAGAAAATTTAATATTACATGAAATCAATAAAAAAAAGGATTTTAAATACAGAAATGTCAGCCATCTGAAAAGTATAATCATGCATATGTACTCAGTACTTGGTTTGGGCCCCTTTTGCATGAATTACTGCCTCAATGCAGCGTGGCATGGATGCTATCAGCCTGTGGCACTGCTGAGGTGGTGTGGAAGACCAGGATGCTTCAGTGGCGGCCTTCAGCTCTTCTGCATTGTTCGGTCTCATGTCTTTCATCTTTCTCTTGGCAATGCCCTATAGATTCTCTCTGGGGTTCAGGTCAGGCGAGTTTGCTGGCCAATCAAGCACAGTAATCCCATGGTTACTGAACCAGGTTTTGGTACTTTTGGCAGTGTGGGCAGGTGCCAAGTCCTGCTGGAAAATGAAGTCAGCATCTCCATAAAGCTCGTCTGCTGAAGGAAGCATAAAGTGCTCTAAATGTCCTGGTTAGACGGCTGTGCTGACTCTGGACTTAATAAAGCACAGTGGACCAACACCAGCAGATGACATGGCTCCACAAACCCAACACTGTGGAAACTTCACACTGGACTTCAAGCATCTTGGATTGTGTGCCTCTCCTCTCTTCCTCCAGACTCTGGGACCTTGGTTTCCAAATGAGATGCAAAATTGGCTCTCATCAGAAAAGAGGACTTTGGACCACTGAGAAACAGACCAGTTCTTTTTTTCTTCTGATGTTGTTTGTTGTTCAGGAGCGGCTTGACAAGAGTTATACGACATTTGAAGCCCATGTCCAGGACCCGCCTGTGTGTGCTGGCTCTTGATGCAGTAACTCCAGCCTCAGTCCGCTCCTTGTGAAGCTCCCCCACACATTTGAATGGCCTTTACCTGACAATCCTCTCCAGGCTACAGTCATCCCTGCTGCTTGTGCACCTTTTTTCTTCCACACTTTTCCCTTCCACTAAACTTTTATTAATGTGCCTTGATACAGCACTTTGAGAACATCCAACTTCTTTTGCAATTACCTTTTGAGGCTTTCCCTCCTTGTGGAGGGTGTCAATAATGGTTTTCTGCACAACTGTCAGGTCAGCAGTCTTCACCATGATTGTGAATTCCACTGAACCAGACTGAGAGACCAATTAAAGGCTCAGGAACCCTTTGCAGGTGTTTTGGATTAATTAGCTGATTAAAGTGCGATACTGAACTTTTTCACAATATTCTAATATTGAGATTTTGAATTTGGGGTTTTCATAAGCTGTATGACATAATCATCGAAATTATATCTAATAAAGGCTTGAAATATCTCACTTTGCATGTAATGAGTCGTTGGTTGGTTGGTAGGTTTCACCAGTTAAGTTGAATTACTGAAATAAATGAACTTTTGCACGATATGCAAATTTTTCGAGTTTCAGGTGTATCTCTGAATTTAGAGTAACAGTTGCATCCAAATTTC
Organism: Micropterus salmoides; assembly: GCF_014851395.1. Classification (NCBI taxonomy): domain Eukaryota; kingdom Metazoa; phylum Chordata; class Actinopteri; order Centrarchiformes; family Centrarchidae; genus Micropterus; species Micropterus salmoides. The sequence continues at coordinate 2,038,108 of NW_024040817.1, read as the reverse complement.
ACCCGTCCATTCTGACCAAAATATCTGTTAAGAGCCAAAATACATCATTAATCAGATAAACATCAAATCATTCGTTTAAGTAAAGTGCATGGCAGATTAATAAGAGTATGGTAATTCCAGTATTTTGGTGGGTTTTTCTTTTTTTTTCTTTTTTTTTTGGGTGTACCTTACTTTATTATTATTAATCAAGATTAATCAATAGATTTCACATTAATTGTTCACATTGATGTAGTCACCTATAGCCTTGAGGCAATTTTGTCATCTTTCCAATTGCAGAACATAGTTGAGAAGTATGGAGAATTAATAAACACATAAACTATATACGACAAATAAATGTATCTATTTCCGCTTTTCCCATGTTGTTGGTCCCGCCCTTCTGCTACGTAGCTAAAATGGCACCCGTTGAGGGTGAGAAGCGCCCATCGTTCCACACTCAACTCTTTGGCCATTATGAGTGCACCATCCATGTACTCACAGTGTAGTGCATTTTGCCATACTTGTCAGTGTGAACACACTTATGCCCTCAAAATAGTAAGTGGAAGTGTGGAAGTGCACGAATTGAGACATCAATGGGAAAGTAATTTCAGTGTGCGGTAGCTTGTTTGATTTTTTGTAGTCTTATGTTATTATTATTATCTTTAACATTATGGTTATTATCTTTAACACTACTATAAATATCTGTACCATTATTCATTCAGTAACAGTAGCAAGTAGCAACATTATCTTTACTGTCTGTATCTCTGTGTGAATATTGTGTAGTCTGCCTCCCTCCCTCCCCTCTCTCTCTCCTCCCGCCCTCTCTCTGTCAAATTCAAATTAGCTTATTGGCATGAATGTATAACAACAATATTGCCAAAGCATCATACAAACTGCATAACAATCAACCCCATACATTTCATTAAAGAAGTAATTAAAGCGTAAAGTAATTAAAGAGTTTGTGTGTGTGTGTGTGTGTGTGTGTGTGTGTGTGTGTGTGTGTGTGTGTGTGTGTAAAAATAATAAAAATAAATAAATAAATAAAACAGTAAGTGTTAAAAAATATATATTCAAAATTAAATTAAAATAAATAATTGAACAGTAACGTGTGTGTGTGTGTGTGTGTATAATAATGTATTAAATTAAATAATGTTTAATTAAATAGATACCGTAACATGTGTGTGTGTGTGTGTGTATTAATAGACAAAATAATAATAATAAATAAAAAAAAAAGAAATCAGTATCAAATGTAAAAACAAAACGATTACTAAAATATAAAACAAAATAATAATTTGAAAATTTGTACAATTATTTATCAGTCTGAGTTTCCACTGGTTGTCCTCACTTCGTGGCATGAGGAGACATATTTGCACCTATTATTTCACATTTGGGCATTTCTCTCAGTAAATAGGGGAGTTTCTTTGTGTCTGAGATGAATTTGAATTTTGGGTATATTTGGGAAATGTTTGCAAAGTTTTTTTGTCTTAGTGTTTTATATTTGGGGCATGAGATTAGAAAGTGCAGCTCTGTCTCTACCTGTACTGTGTCACACTGTCTCTCTCTTGCCTTCTCTTTCACCCCAACCGGTCGAGGCAGATGGCCGCCCACCCTGAGCCATGGTTCTGCTCGAGGTTTCTGCCTCTTAAAGGAATATTTTCCTTGCCTCTGTCACCTAGTGCTTGCTCTTGGTAGGAATTGTTGGGCTTCTGTAAATAACATCATAGAGTACGGTCTAGACCTGCTCTTTTATGAAAAGCGCTCTGTCAATAACTGTTGTTGTGATTTGGCGCTATAAAATGAAATTGAATTATCCTGCGACCTACAAGCACCAATCTGTTTTAGTTGTGCATGACAAATTTCTTGTTTTATTAGCTTTATTGAATGTTTGATCCTTATTCACAGAGGTTTTAACTCATAATATAAATATTTAGGAGACAATGATTAGTGCATTCATTGCTAGGCCTTTTTTCAAATACAAACATTTGCGTAATCTTTTTTCTAATATTCCTTTGCAGTTACTTACTAGTTTTCTGTAATCCAATATGGATGTGATGGTCTTAATTTTCTGGGATCTCCAACTCCATTTAATTTGTACTCCTCTGGCAAATCTGACGTTCAAACTCAGATGTGGTGCAGCTTGAATATTTGTCAACATCTTGATTAAAAACAAACTTTTATTTGACCAGTCTCTGTTACTCTTATATAGATACACTCTTTTCACACACTGCTTGCTGTGTGAAGAAACTTACTGGTGTAAATGTAGTTGAATGATTACTTGGTTTATAAAACCTTTTGATAGACTAAAAATAAAATGACTATTATTATTATTATTGTGACAACCTGGAAACCCAATGGTTAAGGCAGACGTCCAAATAGCTACTCTTTTAGGGTGTCTCGTCTGAGGATGTCTTCATTTTTGATGTGTTTAAAGTTACATATTCCAGAAACACAGTACAGTACCCACACCTTTTAGCTCTCTGGAAATGGACTCCAGTAGATAAAAGATGTACTATTTGTATAAACTACCTGCTTGAATTATATCAGAGTAAGCTTGAAGCTAATTTTCATCTGCAGTCATTGGCATGTCACATCTAATCTATGAACACCTCGACAGGAAAACATTAAACAAATAGGCCAGGATGCATTAAACAAATATGCAAAGCATTACAAATGCTCTACAAATCTGAAAAAAGAAACACCAAAAAAGAAAACAGTGAAAAAGAGACTCAAATTTTATTGTTTAACAAATCACACAAGCACAAAGTGGTTGGTCTTGGACAGTTCCGGCTCTGACCACACACCTGTATTTTGGTCCCACCTCTGAGCGCTCCTTTACTTGCAGTGTGTATCTGTTGCAGGTACGGCCCAGGGGCTGACTGCATAATGAGCTGGTGTCTCAGTAAAGTAACTGAATACATACAGATTGCACAAAATCTATTTAAACTACAGCACGTGTTTGTACTGGGTCATTTTCAGGCTGAATCTGGTTCATAAAGTCATAGATAATTTCTTTGATGATTTTAGTGTTGGTACTAAAATTACTTTACAGGATGTTTCAGTGTTTTTTTAACTCTTAACTTGTTTTTATTATTCAGATTCTCTCTCGTCTAAAGCAATATTGATAACCGTTTGTAAAGTTTAGTGAAATACTATTGTACATGTTAGTTGAAATTTAGAGGCATTTCTAAATTTATCTTAATTATTTCATCTCTGTTAATCGCAATGTAATCGCAACCGGTCAGTCGGTTTGTTGATCTACCACTTTGGTCTAGACAGAATTATCTCAACATCTATTGGATGGATTGCAATGAAATTTGTAAACTAAGATGGTGAACACGCTAAACATTATATTGGCTAAACATTAGCATGTTCATTTTCAGTATGTTAGCATGCTAACATTAGCGTTTGGCACAAGGCACTACTGTGCCAAACTACTTACTTACCCACTAGCTTAGGACTCTTAGTATTGCTCTTTCTAGTACAATCTGATAATCTGATCAAACAAATGATCAAAGCTAATAATGTTGAAATTGTATTTTTTGTATTTTTTAGTCATATCTTTCAAACATTGGATTCCTTGATTAATAACATCTACAGTGTTCAAAGAAAGGATGGTATCCTAATTGGGAGACAAAAGGAAAAAAGTCAGTAAATATCAGTTTGACAAAAATCAAAATGTGTTTTAACAGTCAATCTTACCATCACAGCAATGACTGCAGGTCGGACTTGAAATTCTCCATTGTGTTCCTGTCACCAAAATTATGGGTTTTTTTGGGACAAAAATATGAGAACAGAAACAAAACAATGTCAAGTGCTGTCTTTTAGTACATTTCACTGTCAGTCATTAAATCTGGAATTCCTCTTTTTGGTGCACCTGTTTTCCATTAACCTGCCTTGTGCGCTTTGGCTTATTGACCTATGTAAATGGCTCCGAGCTGTTAATGGACTTTCTGTACCTTACATGTTACCTGTAACTTGTGTCAACCAGCTGTTATATTTAAATTTTATTGCCAAGTTGGCTCATTAACAAGACTGGGGACCAACACCCAATATCACAGGACAAAAATTGCATAGCACTTTAGACATGACGCTCTACAAATGTGGCAGGTGAGATATGAAAAGCAAAACACCAAAAATATATAGTCAAGTTATAGTGAGATGGACAAGACTCAAAAAGCAAACTCACTTTTTAACTCAGCCGTAATCCTTTTTTTTTCATCTTCTAATTGACGTGTTTTTCCTTGCAGGATGTTTAATCTGGTCTGTAGGTCGTCTCTTTCTTCAGTGAGATTGATGTTTTTGGTTTGCTCCTGGTTCAGACTGATATTGAGCTGGTCTCTTTCTGCCCGCAAATGTTCTTTTTCCAATGTGACTAAAATATCTGGTACAGAACAGAAACAAAGCATTAACAACATTGAATCATTCAGATGTAAAGTAACAGCACTGTCAAGTTACTTGCTGTGTTTTAATAAATATCAACTGTCTTTGAACCTGGGATTTTCTTTTTGGTGCACCCATTTTCCATTAACCTACCTGGTGTACGATTGCTTTAATACCAGATTAATTTTGCACTTTTTTGCTTCAACAGGCATGTCCATGTAAAGTCTTAATGCAGAGGATATCTTATAATCAAAACACCAAAAAAGAAAAGCAAATGTAGCCGCTAGCGGCAATGATCGGAATCCAAGCAGGTTGCGAAAAATGCACCGTTTGACATTTCCAGAGAAGACCAGATAGAGATTAAAGTGGTGAAAAAATTTGGACTTAAAGCCAAGCCTTTTTTTGTGGTAATTGCAGAGACACTAACTTGATTATTAAAGCATCACCTTGAGGTCAGTGATGGTGGACGTCATTCGATATGCCTGAGTAGTAGTAGTATTAGCTAATTATATAAAATATTGGCTAAAGTAAAGCCTTTTGTTAACAGGCACGATCTAGAAAAGGCTATTCGTGCCTTTATTAATTCAAGGCTAGATTATTGCAATGCTCTTTTTTTGTCTAAGTCAAACATCCATCTCACGTATTCAACTTGTGCAAAATGTTGCTGCTCGCTTTTTAACAAATTGATTTCAAGATTTGATTGTTTGTTTTCAAAGCCTTAAATGGCCAAGCCCCGGAGTATTTGTCCGAATTTTAATTTTTAAAATCGGCTGTTCAACTGGCTTTAGAAGTCCCAAAGTCGAGGTACAAACAGTGGGGAGATCGGGCCTTCGCTGTTGCTGTCCCAAAACTTTTTTTTTTTTTTTTATTGAATGCTCTATTGTTTATTCTTGGTTGACATAAAACACTTTGGACACCTGTCAATGTTGATTGATTGATTGTTGCATTTTTCTCCCACTTGTGCACCATGCAATTTTGCAACAGACATACGAAAGCACAGCAAACAGATTTCAAGATTAGGAAATTACCAAAAAGTTGGAAATTAAATACAGCTCAATATGTTAAAATAAAAAGCAAATCCTCACAGCGCATGAAGATCCCAGCCGATATGAGAAGATACAGCACTCCCAGAATCACAGCTCTGAAACTGCTTCTTTTGACAGCTGAGTCATCATTCTGAGTGAGTTTTCCTACAGAGACACAGTACAGTGAAACATTTTTATGGACTATGTTTGAAGTGGCCTTTTCAAATTATAACATTTAAGCTTAAGTAGCATTAAATTACATTTCCACGGCAAAGACCAGCCCATAAACAAGTGCTAAGGTTGGGGATTGATGATAATGTATTCATTTGTACAAACCTTAAATGGAATAAGCAGTGATTGTGCATGTTTGATTAAATCCTGATCAAACATCTAAGTCTTCCTTGTATAATATTTAGTAATTATTTTATACTCACTGACTCCATGGGACTCAAGATCAGAACAACTGTGTTCCAAAGTGGCTTCATTCTCCAATATTTCCACATCGGTCTCCTCTTTTTCTCCGTTGTCTCCTCGGCTGTATCTCACGTTCAAACTCAGATCTGGTGCATGACTGTCTGTAGACATGTTGATAGTTGCAAGCACCTGAATCGAAGTGATCCTAATCTTCAGTGTGTGTTTCTCTGTGCGTGTGGCAGCTTTTAAACAGCTGGCATCAAGGAAGTAGCACCGACATAAACCACAAATACAGATTTAAGACAACTTCTTTTTTTCACCAGAAATGATTTCAAATCTGCAATAGATTCCAGCATTTTTTGACCTGTCTTGCGATGAAAGTAGTGGGTGCTTCAAGACCCTGGGGTCCCTAAGGAGAGGCAAAGTGTGCCTCTAGATTGTATAACATTTCACCAAAAAAGAATTTCTTCAAATAGTTACAGTTTGAAACATATACATATGGAAGAATTGAATATTGATATCACTGTATTAAAACCCCTGTTTAGTATGCCATAGATAAGAGTGGTGACATGACAGCTCACAGTTCTTGGCAACACAAATATAGCTCCATTGATACTGGATTCCTAAGGCCAAGATAAGAATCAAAACATTTTTGTTCATGTTGAGTTTGTGTTGATTTATTTCAAACATGTTAAAAAAATATTTAAAATAAGCATACATTCAGAATAACACAAAAAAACAACAAAAAAACCCAAAATATTTAGCAAACAAACATACAATTTAGGATTGCCAATAAAAGAAAACTTCTATTTAAATGTTTGAACGGGGGTAGGAAGAGGTAAAGCTTATATTCTCCTACCCCTTTTAATCTCTAAATAATTAACTAATAATTAGCAACATTAAATGTGCACAGTACAAAATTATCCAATCAATTTGTGCACCCACTCAATATATATTCATACACCCCACCTACACCTGGATTCCTGAGAAAAGAAAAAAAAAACCAGCAAACTAAAAACCCTGTTGTTAACACCCTTCTTTATCGCTGTATCTCTGAAAATTTTCTTTGTACCTCTTTTTAAATTGAAATATGTTTGGACACTCTTTAACCTCATCTTTTATTTTGTTCCATATTTTGACACCATATATTGCTATACTGAAACTTCTTCTTGTGGTTCTAAAGCTAGGAGTCTTAAAGTTTGATGCCCCTCTTAAATTGTACGTCCCGTCTCTTTCCGAAAAATAATGAATACAGTTCTGTTCTATAGAAATGTAAGCATGTCTCTACTAAAGGCTTGGTCCTCTCCTCAGTTAGAGGAAATAAAGGCACAGTTTGGAGCAGTGCATTGAACCGTGTTGTTAAAGTTGTGGAACATTTGTGTTACTAATAGTTCTGAGTGGTGTTTTGTCCTGCATCAGATTAACAAGCTGCTGGTTGTTCTTATCTTGGGTAGCTATATTTGACATCAGAACATGTTCTTCACTGTTGATAGGCTGATCTGTGCAAACACGATGATATACAGTATACCACAAAATGAAAAAACTTACTATCAGATGATCTAAAAAACTATCAGATGTGCCCAAATAGTGCATACCACAGTAGCTTTTCGCCAGTCTGCTATTAACTTACTTTATCAACATGAATCTTCACTTGAACTGTTCGGTACTGAGTCAGGAAGCAAGTTGTGTTTTAAGGGGTAAAAATAAAAATCACATTTCCACCATTGTCTCTAGATAGTTAAGTAGTTAATAATAATAATTAAACAATTACTAATCCCTTTAGTGAACTACACTTTGCAAACCTACAAAACACATTTAAATGTGTTTTTTGTTTGACTTTAATCCCACAACAGTGGTTCATTACATGTATGGTTATTATGGGAACACTCTCGACACCTATTAATGACAGGAAAATATACTTAGTATGCAACACAGTATGAACAACTGAGGACAAAATAAATAACTCTGAGGTTCATGCTGTGAACTTAACACAACACCCATCTTGCAGCTAATAATGCAGGACATCTAATTCTGACATAACCAGATCTTAAAGTCATTGTTTCTGCTGTGTCCAGGTTTTTTTCTTCATTGCAACTTTTGCACTCTTTCAGTCAGAGTGAGGCAGTCCGGTTGCCCAGACTGGCTTTTGAGGATCACACCCAGACTCTTGACCTGAGGGGAGGGGGAAACTGTGGAGTTGTCAATGGTAAGAGTAAATTATCAGATTTAGTCAAAGTGGATTTGGTGCCAAAGAGGAGAACCTCGGTTTTGTCACTGTTAAGTTTGAGGAAGTTGCAAGAGAACCAGGATTTGATTTCCGTTAGGCAATCGGAGAGGGAGGTGGGTGGGAGAGATGTGGTAGGTTTGGTGGACAGGTAGAGCTGGGTGTCATTCGCATAGCAGTGGAAATGGATGTTAAATTTACTAAAGAGATGGCAGGAAGCAGATAGATGATGAACAGAAGGGGCCTCAAGACAGAGCCCTGGGGAACACCGGTAGTGACAGGATAGCGCTGATTTGAAATGTCTGAGTCGGATAAACTGAGTACAGCCAGAGAGAGATGATTTAAACCAGTCCAAGGGTGTGTCAGTGAAACAAATTGAGACTAATCTGTCAAGGAGAATGTTATGAGAGATGGTGTCAAAGGCTGCACTCAGATCAAGGAGAATGAGAATGGTTAGTAGTCCGGAATCACCTGCCATGAGAAGATCATTGGTGATTTTTACCAGCGCTGTTTGTGTACTATGGCAGGGACGGAAACCAGATTGGAATTGTTCATAGAGGTTATTGTCAGACATGTGTGCATGGACCTGAGATGCAACTGTTTATTCAAGAATTTTAGAAAGAAAAGTAGGTTAGAAATAGGACAGAAGATGTTGAAATTGTTGGGGTTTGCACCAGGTTTCTTAAGTGTAGGAGTTATAGCAGCTGATTTTAGAGACGAGGGAACAATACCAGAGGTGAGAGAGGAATGTATAATGGTAGTTATTTCGGAAGAGAGAGAGGGTAAGCAGGCTTTTACTAAGACGATAGGAAGAGGTTCAAGCTGACAAGTAGTTGATTTCGAATTTCTAATGTCTAATATTTCAACAACAGAGGGAAGTGAGAAACTTGAAAATGAACAAGAAAGAGGTGTCGGGAGAACTGAAAAAGACAGACTGTGAGAGGTATTAGTAGTCAGTTGCTGGTGAATCTTGTGTACTTTGGAATTAAAAAATTACATTTAGGAGTTACAGAAAGGAGATGAGTACAGATGAGGCGGCAGAGACTCTGGTGGTCGTACTATGTTGTTGACCATGGAGAACAGGGTTCTGGTATTGCCTTCGCCTGAACTGATTATATCTGCATAGTAGGTGGATTTGGCTGTAGAAAGAATATTCTTGTAGTGGAGAAATTGTTTTTTGTACATTTCTTGGTGCACAAGTCCAGTTTTCTTGTAAAGGTGAGCTGATGTAGGCCATCGTTGTAATGACAAACCAGATCATCAGGGTTGGAAAAACTGTTTATATTGGGGAGGCAGTCAATTTCACTAGACAGAGTGTTTAAATTAATGTCCTTAATATTTCTGAATGAAACGACACGTGGCAGTTTTATTTTGGACAGTGTTAGGTTGACATTAAAACAAATTAACGTGATTAGAAATGGGGAGGTCGGCCGCAGTGCAACCATGAGGAGTTACACCAGAGCAGCAAACAAAATCCAAAACATGACCTTTGGAGGGAGTAGGAAAGTGAATATGTTGCTCCAATCCAAAACTGTCCAGGCAAGATGTACATTCCCTTGTGTATGCATTAGAGGTATTGTCCATATGTATATTAACTTCCCCTAGCAGTATTACGTTAGGGGAGAGTGAGCAGATAAATGTGAGAAAAGCAGCAAATTCATTAATAAAGTCAGTATTGGGCTTGGGTGGACGATAGGCCATGTTTCAGTTAAACACAAAATCAAACTTACGATCACTCAGAAGAAAAGACAGGGCAACAGGGCAATAAAAAATGACAAGAATAGTAATCACTTTAGATTTTATGACGTTGCAACACCAAAATGCAACGGAATGTCAGTGTGTTCTGGTGCTCTTTCAATGGTTTCTTTAATCAACACCAAAAAAATTTGAGACAAAGTTTCTTACTCAGAAGTTTTTTGTATTGTGTGTGTCAATATATGTATGTACACATGTATGCATGCATATACATAACTCACAACTAACTCTTTTGGTTCACTCTCAGACTTGTTTGATGCTGCCTTAATTTTTGGTGTGTTATATATGCCAGAATCTCACCACACAGTACACATTGCACCCAAAAAATGCATTCAAACAGATAAAATAAAACTATGAACATGACTTTCCTGTGCAATTTTCTTTGTCACAAAACATCTGGGGGTAGCCTATTACGTTACAAGAGTGCCGATGTTGGTTTTGGTTGTTTGATAGGTAAGGTTATTAACAAGCTGTCATGCAGCTCACCTGCTGCCTAATAACGGATTGTGGGTGATAAAATATGGAAGAAAGATGAGTTCTGTGTCTTTTAGGCGACTTTATAAAACTGAACTTAAAAATCCTAAAACTGCTGATGGAGAAAGTGGAGCAGACAGGGGGAGAGAGACAGAGAGGTGGGGCAAGCCGGTGTCTTTGCACCCAAAGACCAGAGGTGTAGGTGTGAGTTGGTCTGAGTGTAGGGATAAAAGAAGTCCAAGGCAAGTGCAAAGAATGTTTGTAGGGATTAAAACCTGCTTTCATAGTGCGGCATTTCTATTACTGTATGGGCGTTCTGAGCAAATACCAACATCTTCAGAACAACATACAATAAGTCCACAAGGCTGAGGTTGTCGCAGCAACACGTTCAGTGGTGAAAGTGAGAAATCACCTAGGTGCCCAACCTGCATTAGACTCAAAGACTGTGACCAAATTGGTTCTTCCGTTGACTTCTTATCCACAACACTGGAGGTTCATGTTTCTATCAAATGAGTTTGACTCTACAGTATTAGTTATGGGCAGCACTCTATCTGCAGTATTATCTTATGAAGCTTGTTATAAAGCAAAATGCTTGTAATTGAATTAGTTAGTGCCAGAACTGGGCAATGTCAACAAAATAAGGTGTCATTTTGGCCCAAATTTCCCTAAATTCATACACAGTATATAATGTCATGATTTTCTGGCTCAGTTATTGGTGCTTTATATATTTAACACCACATTAAAGATTATGAAAGAAGATAATTATAACTTAGGGTTTGATGCCTAAACACTGAAAGTCATTGTTTCAGTCAGCTACGGCAGTGTAATGAAATAAAGGAAAAATTAACAGCAATCCACTGCAGCCTTTCAGATCTGAAAAATACTAAGCTTTATCTGAACACTAACCAAAATCCAAAAACAGTTTTGATAATATTGATAAATCACCCTGTAGTTTTCCATTCTAATCAGGTTATTTCTGTCAAAACATGTATGATATTGAGTTTACTATAGCCACAAATAAACATGCAAGAACTCTTAAACTTGCATTAATAGTTATTTATTTTGATATTTTATTTTTTGTATGGAAACATGTACAATATCTAATGTAACTGTTGTCATCTGATATCATAGTTGGCTTAATTTTTAATTTTAGCTAATTTTTATCTGCAGTCATTGGCATGTCATATCTAAACCATAAACACCTTGACAGAATAACGCTAAACAAATAGGCCAGGATGCATTAAGCAAATATGCAAAGCGTTACATCACATACTCCATATCAAGTATTGTAGGCCAATAAAACACACCTGGGAAAGACAAACAAATACATGAGCATTATGCTCTACAAATCTGACAAAAGACCAAAAAAGAAAACATTAAAAAAGAGACTCCTATTTTATAGTTTAACAAATCAAACAAGCACAAAGTGGTTGGTCTTGGACAGTTCCGGCTCTGACCAGACATCTTGGTCCCACCTCTGAGCGCTCCTTTACTTGCAGTGTGTATCTGTTCCAGGTACAGCCCAGGGGCTGACTGCATAATGAGCTGGTGTTTCAATAAAGTAACTGAATACATACAGATTGCATAAAATCTATTTAAACTGCAGCACTCCTTTTTACTGGGTCATTTTCGGGCTGAATCTGGCTCATAAAGTCATAGATAATTTCCCTGTTCTTATTTTTGACGTCTTGCTTTGATGATTTTAGTCTTGGTACTAAAATTACTTTACAGGATGTTTCAGCGTTTTTTTAACTATAAAATTGTTTTTATTATTCAGATTCTCTCATCTAAAGCATATTGATAACAGTTTATAAAGTTTAGTGAAATAATATTGTGCGTGTTGGTTGAAATTTAGAGGCATTTCTAAATTTATCTTAATTATTTCATCTCTGTTAATCACAATGTCAACCTGTCAGTCGGTTTGTTGATCTACCACTTTGGTCTAGACATAATAATCTCAAGATCTATTGGATGGATTGCCATGAAATTTGTAAACTAAGATGGTGAACACGCTAAACATTCTATTAGCTAAACATTAGCATGTTCATTTTCAGTATGTTAGTATGCTAACATTAGCATCTGATTGATTGATTGATTGATTGATTGATTGTGCGCATATATATATATATATATATATATATATATATATATATATATATATATATATATATATATATATATATATATATATACACACACACACGGATGCACATAGCCAGCTCCCAGGATTTAGATTGTATTGTATCATGTGAATGTAAATTCGGGCGTTATACATATATAGTATGTTGCAGTGAAAAGAGTGTCCCCACGAGAGTATGGCTGCAGACTCACACTGTCTGCTCACAGGCTTCACTTCATTAAAACTAAAAACAACACCTTCTGCATCTAAAGGGTTGAACAAAACCTGTGAGTCGTAATTGGGAGAAAAAAGGGGAAAAAGTCAAGTAAATATCAGTTTGACAAAAATCAAAATATGTGTTTAACAATCAATCTCACCTTCACACCTACAGTGCCTTCTCATCCATGCACGTCTGTATACTTGAACCCAAAGTGTGTTTTCTTTGGGACAAAAATATGAGAACAGAAACAAAACAATTTCAAGTGCTGTCTTTTAGTAAATTTCAGTCAGTCATCAAATCTGGAATTCCTCTTTTTGCCTGTTTTCCATTAACCTGCCTTGTGCTCTTTGGCTTATTGACCTATGTAAATGGCTCCGAGCTGTTAATGGACTTTCTGTACCTTACATGTTACCTGTAACTTGTGTCAACCAGCTGTTATATTTAAATTTTATTGCCAAGTTGGCTCATTAACAAGACTGGGGACCAACACCCAATATCACAGGACAAAAATTGCATAGCACTTTAGACATGACGCTCTACAAATGTGGCAGGTGAGATATGAAAAGCAAAACACCAAAAAATATATAGTCAAGTTATAGTGAGATGGACAAGACTCAAAAAGCAAACTCACTTTTTAACTCAGCCGTAATCCTTTTTTTTTCATCTTCTAATTGACGTGTTTTCCTTGCAGGATGTTTAATCTGGTCTGTAGGTCGTCTCTTTCTTCAGTGAGATTGATGTTTCTGGTTTGCTCCTGGTTCAGACTGATATTGAGCTGGTCTCTTTCTGCCCGCAAATGTTCTTTTTCCAATGTGACTAAAATATCTGGTACAGAACAGAAACAGAGCATTAACAACATTGAATCATTCAGATGTAAAGTAACAGCACTGTCAAGTTACTTGCTGTGTTTTAATAAATATCAACTGTCTTTGAACCTGGGATTTTCTTTTTGGTGCACCCATTTTCCATTAACCTACCTGGTGTAAGATTGCTTTAATACCAGATTAATTTTGCACTTTTTTGCTTCAACAGGCATGTCCATGTAAAGTCTTAATGCAGAGGATATCTTATAATCAAAACACCAAAAAAGAAAAGCAAATGTAGCCGCTAGCGGCAATGATCGGAATCCAAGCAGGTTGCGAAAAATGCACCGTTTGACATTTCCAGAGAAGACCAGATAGAGATTAAAGTGGTGAAAAAATTTGGACTTAAAGCCAAGCCTTTTTTTGTGGTAATTGCAGAGACACTAACTTGATTATTAAAGCATCACCTTGAGGTCAGTGATGGTGGACGTCATTCGATATGCCTGAGTAGTAGTAGTATTAGCTAATTATATAAAATATTGGCTAAAGTAAAGCCTTTTGTTAACAGGCACGATCTAGAAAAGGCTATTCGTGCCTTTATTAATTCAAGGCTAGATTATTGCAATGCTCTTTGTTTGTCTAAGTCAAACATCCATCTCACGTATTCAACTTGTGCAAAATGTTGCTGCTCGCTTTTTAACAAATTGATTTCAAGTTTTGATTGTTAGTTTTCAAAGCCTTAAATGGCCAAGCCCCGGAGTATTTGTCCGAATTGCCCCCCCCCCCCCCCCCCCCCCCGACATTCGCCTCTATAACAACACAGATGTTATTCATTTTAAATAAAACTTAAAACGTATTTATTTAGAATGGCTTTTAATACGCAGTAGTGGTGCAACAACTTCCCTCTTATGATGATTTTTAGGTAACCATATCTGGCTTACTGATGTTTTTTTTCCTTGTCTTTTATTGAATGCTCTATTGTTTATTCTTGGTTGACATAAAACACTTTGGACACCTGTCAATGTTGATTGATTGATTGTTGCATTTTTCTCCCACTTGTGCACCATGCAATTTTGCAACAGACATACGAAGCACAGCAAACAGATTTCAAGATTAGGAAATTACCAAAAAGTTGGGAAATTAAATACAGCTCAATATGTTAAAATAAAAAGCAAATCCTCACAGCGCATGAAGATCCCAGCCGATATGAGAAGATACAGCACTCCCAGAATCACAGCTCTGAAACTGCTTCTTTTGACAGCTGAGTCATCATTCTGAGTGAGTTTTCCTACAGAGACACAGTACAGTGAAACATTTTTATGGACTATGTTTGAAGTGGCCTTTTCAAATTATAACATTTAAGCTTAAGTAGCATTAAATTACATTTCCACGGCAAAGACCAGCCCATAAACAAGTGCTAAGGTTGGGGATTGATGATAATGTATTCATTTGTACAAACCTTAAATGGAATAAGCAGTGATTGTGCATGTTTGATTAAATCCTGATCAAACATCTAAGTCTTCCTTGTATAATATTTAATAATTATTTTATACTCACTGACTCCATGGGACTCAAGATCAGAACAACTGTGTTCCAAAGTGGCTTCATTCTCCAATATTTCCACATCGGTCTCCTCTTTTTCTCCGTTGTCTCCTCGGCTGTATCTCACGTTCAAACTCAGATCTGGTGCATGACTGTCTGTAGACATGTTGATAGTTGCAAGCACCTGAATCGAAGTGATCCTAATCTTCAGTGTGTGTTTCTCTGTGCGTGTGGCAGCTTTTAAACAGCTGGCATCAAGGAAGTAGCATCGACATAAACCACAAATACAGATTTAACACATATTTCCAGGAAAAACGCATAATATAACATTGCCAAAATAAATTGTGAATAACTTTATTTATTCTATTAAAGAGTAAATGGTGATGCAATAAAGGAAAATATGATTTTCACCTTGCCTGGTATAAAATCTATATTGTAATAGCAATATTACCATCAAAACCATCATCCACCACATTATAATGCAACTGAACATCTTCTAATACACCTAGAATACAATTTGATGAAAAGAAACAGTTATTTCATCATTTTTCAAAAATATACCAGGTAAATGTCCATGTTTTGGCCATATTTACTGATTTATATATAGATTTTTGTTGGGAGTTTTCTTCAGAACACTTTCTGTCCATACAACCATTTTTTTTGGGATTTTGATGTGTGTTTGGTGTGGATAAAAATGAGCCTCCTAGCTTCACAGAGGTGTGCAGCATGCATAGGGTGACAAATAATCTGACAGTCCATGGATTTAGTAAACAACAGATAATAGAATATGACACAACGGGTACACAGGGGGATCACGTAACAAGCAACAGCGGCATTAAAGAAAAATAATTCCAAGTCTTTATACATTTTAACTTCTTCAGACTATATAATGCATCAATATGATCTATAGACTATTGAAATGTATTTGTGACTAATATTTTTCATATAGGCCTAGGCTAAGATATAGTTCAAATAAATGTTTTCTTTACTATGAATATCACACTTTTCATAAAAGAATATATTTCCCTTTTGTAAATATCTAAAGTCATGTTCTTAAAGAAACACAAAATGAATGACAAATGTTTTCAGCTTTGTTAATGCAAAAAACACACTTTTCCTCAACATCAATCCTGAATCTTAATACAACTGTTGTGTATTTGATACACATATTATAGCAGTGAGTGCAGTGATAACATCAGATCCTATTTACACTGGGGAGAGAGGGTAGTTTGTCTGAAAGTTCTCCACTGTATTTAAACCCTATGCCGGTTAGGGAGCTCGATTTGGCAGTGAGGCCCTCCGTTACTTTGTGACTTGATAAACAATTAAAAGCTGATGGAATCACACCTTTAAATTTAGCTAGAGCACTATCAGACATCTTATATAGAAATGTTTGGCTAATGGCGTGTAGTTCAGCAATCAGTTAACAGTGGTCCAATATAGAGAGATAAATGCAGTACTAGGCTATCATTCTCTACGTCCACATGAATATTTAAATCCCCTACAATAATAACTTTGTCCATTTTAAGGATTAAAGTTGACAAAAACTTTGCAAATTCAGAGTACGGACCAGGTGCTCGGTACACTATAACAAAAAGAATTGGTTGCAGTGATTTCAAGGCTTTCAAATTTGTTGTAATTTATTTTAGGTTTAGAGCTGATTAGTAGGCTAGAGTCTAGCTACAACTCCGCCTCCTCGGCCTGTGCCTTGTGGAATGTGAGTATTAATATGACTGGGAGGAGTGGAGTCATTTAGGCTAACATATTCTCCATCCCCCAGCCAGGTTTCAGTAAGACAAAATAAATCAATATCGTAATCTGATATTAATTCATTTAGTAGTACACCTTTTAGAAGAGAGAGTCCACATTTAATTCTCCTATTCATTTGCACTATTGCATTTGTGGTTTTAATTTTTATGAGGTTTTTATGTGCAGCTCCTCTTCTGTTTACCTTTGATTTAAATAATTTCAATGGTCTGGGGGCAGACACCGTCACTATGGGGTTTTGACTGGTTAACTCCTGAAATAGAGGAGTAGAGGTTTTGGGTGGGTAACTGCTGAAATAGAAGGGCAGAGAAATTAGAATATAAAATAAAATAGATTTTGACTCTGCCTCCTGGTCTCAACTTATGATTGTCATGGATTTGGTCCACTAACAAACTTGGCCAGATTTCTAGAAATGAGAGGATGGATGCCGTCTCTCCGAGTCAGACCAAGTATTCCCGAGAAAGTCTGCCAATGATCTACAAAGCCCACATCTTTTGCTGGACACCACCTTGACAACCAGCGGCAAAATGAGGACATGTGACTATACATGTCGTCACTGGTCAGATTTGGCAGGGGTCCAGAGAAAACTACGGTGTCCGACCGTTGTTGTTTTTGCATATGTACACACCGATTCAACATTAATCTTAGTGACCTCCGATTGGCGACAACAGGAAAACAAACTGCAGCAGATCAGAAAACAGAGAGCAGTCTTACTTCAATATAATGAATACAGTTCTGTTTCTAGAAATGCAAGCATGTCTATACTATTTTAAAATTGTCTGTTTTGGAGCAGTGCAATGAACCATATTGTTAAAGTTGTGCAACCTTTTTGTTACTAATAGTTCTGAGTGCTGTTTTGTGCTGCATAAGATTAGCAAGCTGCTGGTTGTTTTTATCTTGGTTAGTCATGTTTGACATCAGAACATGTTCTTTACTGTTAGGCTGATCTGTGCCAACACGATGATATACAGTATACCACAAAATGAAAAAAAAACTTTTTACTATCAGATGTGGCCAAATAGTGCACACCACAGTAGCTTTTCGCCACTTGTGCACCATGCACACTTTGCTGGGGTACCCAAACAGATAACAGACAAAGTCAGGGCAAAGAGGATTACAAGATGAGAAAATTCACCAAACTGTCAGGAGAGAAAATATAGATATGGTAAAAAGCAAATCCTCACAACGCATGAAGATCCCAGCTGATATCAGAAGATACAGCACTCCCAGAATCACAGCTCTGAAACGGCTTCTTTTGACAGCTGAATTATTGTTCTGATTGAGTTGTCATACAGAGACAAAGTACAGTAAAACATGTTGTTATGAAGCACATTTGAAGGTGCTTTTTCAAATTATTAGCTGCTTAGTAAAAACATTACACCATTTTAGCTGAAGTGGCACTAATTTGCATTTCAAAGTCTGAAAGTCTCCACGGCAAAGAGCAGTCCATAAACACGTGCTAAAGTTTTCTAGGACTGATAATAAACTATTCTTTTGTACAAATGTTTAATGGAATAATAGTTATTATTCAGGATTTAATCAGACATGTCCCCTTTTAAAAAACAAAATTTAGTTATTTTATACCTACTGACTTCATTCTACCAAAGATCAAATGACTGTGTTCCAGAGTGTCTTCATTCTCATAGATCTCCACGTGGCTCTCTTCTATTTCTCCTCTGTTCTTTTTGTCTCCTCTGCTGTGTCTCGCATTTAAACTCAGATCTGGTGCTTTAATGCCTGTAGACATCTTGAGAGGTGAAAGAAGTTATCCTAATCTTCACTGTGTGTGGCAGCTTTGAAACAGTGGGCATCAAGGAAGTAGCGCCAAGACAAACCACAGATACAGATTTGTTCCATTTGGTTTTTCCAAACGAATGTCGGAGGTCAACGTAGGAGGTTAGGTTATAAGCTGAATATCAAATGTAGTCTCTAAATATTAATACAATTATTCATATTTCAAATTACTAGTTAACATTAGTAAGTACTGGGACCAATAACCAGACTTCAGAAGTATCTCCTAAAGGGTGTTGACCTATAAACTATCAATAATGAAACATAATTAATTAATTAATAGGCTAATACTGAAGGGAGAGTCCATACTCGGTCTCAACCAACTGTTGTCACAATACCACGCACAATATCCACCAACAATGATTTCTCAAAGGTAAAACAGAATTTATTCACTTCACCATGGATTAACAATCACAATTTCAACCACGTTGGGACTCCAAAATGACCTTTTCTTATTCTTACCCACAAAACGGCATTGAGCACAACTGTGTGTCACAGGTCAGGGTACTTCCAGATGTCTTGTGATGTGTTAATGTTTCTGTGTGCACGTGTTAGTATGGAGGAGAGAAGGGAAGGTGCAAGACTGCAGAGTGCAGTGTCTGTAAGAGCCTAGTTACCCCGGTTGACTACAATGTAACTACAACATTGCCTCGCATAGCCTGCGCAATGTGTGTACTCAATTGGTAGGTGCTGGCTTGTTTGGACAGTATGTAGCTATTGCTACCATGCCTGATAATAGTACCCAAGAACAGAGTTCATACATAAAAACACAGTTATAACTATGTCTCTACTTTAACAAGCCTCCGTTCTATGTAGCAGTAGATGTGCATCAGTCCGTATATGAATGTCAATCGGAGTGTCTCTTGGATCGGATCCTGTCCCCTTCTCCCTCTCTTTCTGTGTCATTTACAGTAATTTTCTGATGACTACAGTGCAGTGAAACAGCCAAGATGACTTTAAATGGGTTAAGAATGCAGGGATAGAGACTCTTGGTGCAATATTATTTATATTATACAAGCACAAAGTTGTAGGTCTTGGACTGTTCCTCAAATCATGAGGCGGCAGATTTATCAACATGTTTTTCCTGCTGCCTTTAGTTAGTTTTCATATAGAACATGGCAGCTCTGAACAATAGTTTGAGAATTATTAATTTATGTAATCGAAGCAAACTGCTCTGCTATCAACCTGCTCTGACCTTCTCACACAGTCATTTTTGATGCAGTTTTAAAGGCATCTGCTGATTTGACTCAGTTTAATGAAAATAGTTCATTAAGATTTTAACCATCATTCCATTATTGCTGCACATTTGCTCTTGTTGAAAAAAAGAACAAATTGGCAAGGAGTGACTTTGTGCTTGAAACAGACTTGCTTCCACCAAAATACCACAAACTTGCTATATTCAGCCTCTGTTTGCACTTCCCTCCCAGCTGTGCACCATGCAGACTTTGCTGGAGCACCCAAACAGCACACAGGAAAGCGATTACATCCATACATCGTCAACTGCTTACCAGCTGCCACAAAGAAATTATAGCATTAGGAAATTACCAAACTGTCTGTTAAGGGTGTTTATACAAAAGTTCAGTGGAATCAGCAGATATTGATCAGAATTTAATCAAACATGTAAGTCTTTATGTATGATATTAGTTATTTTATACTTATTGACTTCATGGGAACTGAAATCAATATAATCATAATGTTTTCCAAAGTGTCTTCATTCCCATGTTGCTCTCCTCTTTTTCTCCTCCACCCATTTTGTCTCCTCTGTTGTGTTTCACTTCAGCTTTTAAACAGGGGGCATCAAGGAAGTAGCAGCAAGACAAACCTCAAATATAATAGTTGGATATTTTAAGTTTTACCAATACTGCAGTGGATTTCAACAGGTTTCCACCTAGCTTGTGTTGAAAGCAGTGGGTCTAACTAAGAAATTTGAAACATATCCAAAAAGAAAAAACCCTGTTTAGTGTGCCATAGCACAAATACAAAGAAAGGCCTGTTTCTACTAAAGGTCGGTTCACTATTTGTACATTTTCTGGGGCAGTGCAGTGAACCACATTGTTAAAATTGTGCAACATTTGTGTGCAGTACTTATCAGTTGGGTTTCGTGCTGTATCAGATTAGCAAGCTGCTGGTTGTTCTTATCTTGGATCTTTCACTTTAACAACATTGAATCTTCGCTTGTGAAGTTGAGTCAGGAACCAGTTTTAAGGAGTAAAAATAAAAATCATATTCCCACCATTGTGTCTAGATAGTTGGACATTCATTAATATAATAATAGTAATGGGGAATTGTCTGTTTTTGCAACCATGTAAATGTCTTTAACCTCTCACTTTTGCTTTACTGTGACTTTCGTCAGCAGTGGAATTATTATCACATCTTAACCCAACCAAACTTAATTAAACATTATTAATCCCTTTAGTGAACCAAACTATGCAAAACCTACAACCTACCTTTTATTTTTTGGTTTGACTTTACAGTAATCCCACAACAACTTTATTAATTTCATGTATAGTTAGTATGGGGACACATTTCACATCAACTTCTCACAGATCCAGATCACTTCTTTCTGCTGTGTTTCCAGCTTATTTGTTCATCGCAACTTTCCCACACATTAGAAGTTACAGGAGTTCGAAAAAGATTAGTTTGAATTTCACACCTCAGACATTTTTTGTATTAGTTTAAGTACTATTTTTCACCATTTTTGGCCAGAAAATAAAGGTCCGCAAAGAAGTATATAAACTTCAATCAGCAGGTGCCCTCACGTGGTAAAATACTGAATACTTTATTTTCATATACATATATATAGTAAATAAACAGTAAACATCAGACAACACAGTTGTGATCACCTTATTGTCAGTGGTGATCCATGCACCGATTCCCAAGTACTTCAAATCAACTGTGTTGTGTATAAAGTCCTATAACAATGATGTTAATTTCAGTATGTTACTGGGCTTATTTGTTTATCTTTCAGAATCTCTAAATTAAATTAAACTCGAAATGATTCCAAAAAGTCTGTGGTCCTACAGAGGCAAACTACATAGAAAACATTTAAGTGGCCACTATGAACTGTGGAGTTTCTATGTGAATATTGACTCTTGTGGCACCACATTACAGCACCAGGACACTTGATAATGGACCATTGTGAATGATGACTGATTGAATAATCGGTTTACTCAATGACTAATTATAACATATCCACACAAAAATGTGTATCAACTTCCCTTTTACAACATTATTTCAGACTTCTTGCATTTTTGTGACCCAAGATCAGTGTGATGCTCTTCATCCTCTGAGGGCTCCATCTCATTTTCCTCTCCCGCTGCTCTGTTTTCTTGAACTCTTCTGGTATATCTCACATTCAAGCTTAAATCTGGTGCAGCAGATATTTTGAAAAACTGAAACTTTTACTGAACTGTTTCACTGTCTGCTTGTTTGAGTTGGGGAAGTGAGAGCAGGACAAACTACTAACACAGATGCACACCAAACACATTTGTTACTGTTCATTAAAGAACCCCACTTGACTTAATCCCAATTTAGACAAACTACAGGTGTGTATATAAGTATATTTGATCCAGAAAAATAAAGATTCTTGTTGTCAATGCCATTGAGGAAATACACAGACACATTTTTCACTCAACAGCAGGTGTATGTGCTCACATACACAAATGTGCATCGCTGCATTCCTGGTTCCTCATACAGTGCACTCTCACACATGCATCTCACAGGAAAGGTGACGTATTGACTAGAAAGTTATTTTGTTCTGTCTGGTAGACGGAACTACATGACAAGTTTTGGTTTAGGTTTGAATGGTTCTACGATGATAAGAAACTTAAAATGCCAAAACAAACTGAAAAATCTTACTAACAGACATGCAGAGTATCTTACTTGCAGCAAGATTAATAAAGAATTTGCTCTGTTTCATGCACATGAAACACCATGGGATGTGTAATACATTTTATCCTTGTCATCTTTCTTTGGTCTTCAGATGAAAACAAGTCTATTTCTCACAGATCCAGTTCTTAAGAACATAAAATCCGCTTTGTGTCCATTGTCCTTGTTGATTGCAGCATGCGGTGTTGGATCCAGGGCTGGTGTGACAATCCTGCTGCCCAGAACCTGGAGGACAGTTTTTTAATTTGGAGTAAGCTGTTGGATTTCACTGATTTCACATATTTTTATTATTAGCATTAGGGATGGTGATTGTTAATTTTTATTAATATTGATTCACTGCTTACGGGTAACACTACCTGGTAGAGACGGGCTGGTTTATCTTAGTTTATAATGTAATTCAGATCCTTTAATGTCTTGAGAGACATAACATTACATTATAGGACCTGCTAGACTTGATAGCAGTATTGACAAGCTCAAACCTTATTATGAGAAACTTGGAACCAGGTCATTATACAGGGTACCAGCGGGGTCTTAAAAGTATTAAAAAAGCACTGAATTTAATAGTCTTAAAATAAGGCCTAAAAGGATTGAAATTTCATTCACAAAGGTCTTACACATTCTTGTCCTTTCATAGGATTAATTAAATACTGTAACGTCATAATTAACTGTCACATGTATAAAATGTTTTGCTGTCATCTTTTATTTTAGCCACTTTTACAATAAGCTGTACATTTTGTATATTGTGTATTGATCATTCCGATTATTAGCCTTATTACCATCGTGTTTTCAGAAAGCGAGCTAGCTTAGCTAGTTGGCCAGCCCACCTGTCTACTAAAATGAAGATAAGCAGCATCAAGCCTATGAAGAGTGGTATTAAAAAGTCTTTAAAAGTCTTAAATTTACCCTGGGGGTACCCTGCTTATAGAACCGGGTCTCCATCCCCATTCCTAATCAGTAATGAATAAATATTACAATGGTAATGACTTGTTTAACCTATTATTCAGTTTTATAAATTAATATAACCTGTATTTATGTCTTTTTCCTTTTTTAAATTTTTTTTTAGTTTAGTGACAAATGGAATTGTGACAGAAACAAATTTTTAAAACGTCTTACGTTTCTGTCAGCGGCAAGCTGTCCACCCATTCCCATTCCCATACCCGTTTTGTCTGTGTCCATTTTTCCATGGCCAGTAGACCAATCCAGGAATCTCCATCCTTGTTCAGCCCAATGATGAAATCCTAGTATAAGACAGTCCATAATAATTTTCCGTTTTTAGTAATTTCATTGTAGTAATTTGTGGGACCAAAAGGACAAGTAAATATGACGGGGTCAACACAGGAAGCTACGATGGCATGTTAGGGCCATTGTAGATTTTTTTTCTTAAATTACTAAGCAGGGGACGGGAAAAATCTAACCATTTCTGAGATTAAAGTTGAAAGTTTAGTCCGTGAAAGCATAATAGAAAAGGTGCAGCTTTCACACAGTTTGGCAGATATGCGGGGATGTGTCACACCTTAGTCACTTATAAATCTCTGCAGTTCTTCCCTAATTTTTTTATAATTTTTGTCCTTGAACAAGAGGAATTATCTCATAATACTGCTGATTGAAGTAGCTTAGATATGACAGCTGTTGTTATTAACATCTGTATAGCCAGCTTTTGATAGAGTACAGAGCCTTCAATAACAAACTGGATTTTTTTTTGCAGATGTTTTACTTTAAACCTGCAGTACTTTAACTTTTGTCTGTCTGACAGTGTAGGTAATTACACAACACTGTGGACATGTGCTGATAATCTATAGGCTCCAGTATGGTAGCTTCCCCTTCAGCTTTGGCAAACCAATCTGGTTGGCATAAAACACATCAATACTGGTTTGTCACCATAGATACCAGATTTAAAAACTTTGGTATTGGTTTAGTCAGCGTTGTGTTAAACTCATTTGATGAGGACAACAAGTCAAAACAGAAGTAACAGATCACTGGCAGCTACATCTAAGATTACACACTCAGTAACAAACACACTCACCTGTTCCTCTTTGTGTTTATGACAACCAGATCTGATCCTTTCCTTTGACAGTCACTTCTGCTGTCAGACCAAGACTTGTTCTCATTGGATTTAAAGTAACAGCTGCATCCAAATCTCTTCCATTCTTTAGGACACCACTTCCCTTCGTGACAAATGAATGTTAAAAGATGGATGTGATTTCATGCACTGTCAAATTAATAAGCCTTGTACGTTTATTATTTAATTTAAGATCTTTCTTGCCAACACTTGTTGTTTACTCTATAAATACACTTAAGTTTTGTATCTCATGTGTAAGAGAAAGAAACACATAGCAATAGACTTCCAGAATAAAATAATTCAAATTCAAACTAATGGTAGTGAAGGTAAAGTTATATCAGGTGAATTGGTGTTCACGGGTAGTTTTTTAAACGTTCATCACATTCACTTTTGTTCTTCAGCTGCTTTCATCCTGTAACTGTAATTTTAACTTTATTAAGTATTTCGTAATGCTTTGTTGATGCTGTGTATTATGGTATTCACATATTTGGTTTGAAAACTTTTTTACCTGAAACTTTCCCCTGCAGCTCGCTGTAGTTGTTGTACAGTTTGTTGTATCTGGCCTGCAGCTGGTCATTTTCCAAAGTGACTGAAATATCTGGTGAGAACCACAACAACATGATAAACACACCAACAATAATCAAATCTTTCTGCATATCCAAAAAATTCAAGCCTATCAGGCAAAACATCTGGATGATCTGTCGCTGCTGAGGCTCAATCCCATCTACAGACTGACTAGATGGGCTGCAGCAAAAAAATATGTGATATTCATCAAGATTTAATATCTTTGCGGCAGTGCTCACCTAACTGCAAATGATTTATGTATTTCAAGTGTTGTTAAATTCTGTTTGTCTTCCTCTTCTACACAGAGTAACAGGAGCATGAACTGGTGCTGACTAACTTCAGTGTTTTTCCCCAAAAGCATGTCTGTTGCATGCAACTGTTTTGTTATCTAACAGAGAAAAAAAACTTAAAACATGACATTACAAAAACAGAGAGGGATTTCAGTTAGGATAATTTGGATTAAAAACTTAATTCCTCACAGCGTATGAAGACTCCAGCCAATATCAGAAGATACATCACTCCCAGAGTCGCTGCAGTAAAACATCTTCTTTTGACACGATTCTTTAGAGTCTGTGGTCCTACAGAGACAAAATACAGAGAACATTTTGATTATGCTTGTTTGAAGTTTAAAGTGGCCACTCTGTGGAGTTTGTTACTCGTTGTCATTCTCTCAATAAGATTAATGACTCTCGTGGCACCAGATTAGAGCACCAAGACACTCTGTATCAAATCTTTAAATAGCCATTACATTACATTAACTTACTTTTTAGAACATAATTTCAGACTTACTTGCTTGTTGTGACCCAGGATCAGTCTGATGCTCTTCATCCTCTGAGATCTCCACCTCATTCTCCTCTCCTGCTCGTCTGTTCTCTTGAACTCTTTCGGTATATCTCACATTCAAGCTTGAATCTGGTACAGCAAGGATAATACTTGCAGGCATTTTGAAAAACTGAAAACTTTACTGAACCGTTTCACTGTCTGCTTGTTTGTCTTGGAGTTGGGCGGCTTCAATACAGGAAGTGAGAGCAGGACAAACCACTGCACACCAAAACATATTTGTCTGTTGATTTGAATGCCCCACTTGACTTGAATTTAGACATCAAATATACTTTTAGATAGTTTAAGTTGAAAGTTGATTTTCTGTGGACATTAAGGAATTACAAACCAACAACAGAGTCACATACACTTGTGCATAGCTGCATTCATGGTTCCCCTTACAGAATACTCACAGACAACAAGTTTGATTTGAGCTTTAATGGGTCAATCATGATGATAACCTAAAGACGTTAAACAAATTTTTATAATAAAAGAAAGATGACAGAATATCTTCCTTACTGACACACATGCAGGGTATGTTGTCATTACCTTATTCTAATCCAAAACATGTGTTTTTGTCAGATTCACTGAATATGTCATCACGGTCCACTTGTCGTGCGCTCTGTGTGCTTAAATAAAGTCCAGTGTTTGTACTCAGACCTGGTTCTGTAAATTGCTGTGTCACTGTTCGCTAAAGATCATGATATTTGTCACGGTTTTGGATTTCTTCAGAATAACAGACCCGGCCTTTAAGTGCAGCTAGATTGAATGAAGTCTTTGTTCTGCTACATGCAGAAAATAATAGATCCAAAACAGTGTAGAGGAGCAGAGAAAAAAGATTGAATATATGGGACCAATGTTAATCATGTCAAAAATAAAGGCATTAAAAAAGCTAAGAAACATGCCGTATGTGTCCCCAACTCTATACCACTGTCATCAAGAAAAACAAGACACTTATTTCTCACATATCCAGTTCTTTTGGTTATAGTATATGCTCTGTGTCCATTGCCCATATTGATTGCAGCATGCAGCGTACTGGTCCCAGTGCTGCTGTGGCAATCCTACGGCCCAGAACCTGTAGGACAAATAAAACGTTGTCACTCCTGATTATTTTAAATTTGATGTAAGCTGCTGGATTTCACGTCAAATAATATATTATCAGTATTATATAGCAACTAGATTGTTAATAACTTGTTTCACACAATTCAGTTTTGTAAATTGATTTGTTTATTGTTGGTTTCATCCTACTTTTTAAAACATACTTCAGTTAACTAACAAATGGAATTGTGATGGAAACAAAAAACTTTTAAAATGTCTCACGTTTCTGTCAGTGGCGAGCTGTCCACCCACTCCCATTCCCGTATCCATCCTGTTGGTGTCCGTTTTTCTGTGGCCTGTAGACCAATCCAGGAGTCTCCATTCTTGTTCAGATCAGTGACAAATTTCTAGTATTTGACAAGAGACAATGATAATTTCTCCATTCATAATTCCATAATTTCAGCTCCTTTAGTAGACTAACCATTCTGTCAAATAGACAGTACAAACATGCGATTAATTAATAATATGGGATCATGACAAACAGTCAGACTGAAGTTTTAACTTTTTATGTCACTTTGACAATAAGCCATAACAAACACAGGGGGATCCACAAACTAGGGCCTCGTCACAACAACATGATAGCAAGCACACATTCGTAATAGAGGAAGGTGGAGAATGCCGTTTATAATCAGCAGAGAAAAAGAGAAAACAGAATACATTTTGAGGGTTTGTCCAAATATTTAAAATTGTGTTTATTAATATTAAAAAATTTCCATTTCATTCTTTTTTCTGCTATACTCTTTAGGATTCTATTCATGCAGAAGTCTTTGAATAAATTAAAGTATATGAAAATAATATTCACAGCTTTGGAAGAACCTTATGTCAAAGGAAGTGGGCCCACATGCCTACAGTACACAGAGTCAAACTGGGGTGAATTACAGGTATTTTACTAGAATCGGTAGTCCATAAACAGGGTTACAGTATGGGACTGGAAGGCTACCCGAACGGGCAAATAAATCTGACAGGGTCAAGACAGGAAGCTGCGACAGCGTAACACATCCTCATACCTAAATGACAAAATAGGTCAAATGACATACTGGATATTAAGTAAGTTACATAAGTAGTGACGTTGAACACGTGGTTAACGTTGTGAAACAGTTATTGTTTAGTTTAGGTAAAAAAGTTCTTGGTTAGGTTTAAAAGATTGTGGGTTAAAAAAGTCACGGACGTAACTTTATTTAACTTAAAACTTTAAAAAGCCAACACTGACTTGGTTTCACATTTGACGTGATCTCTGGTCTCCTGGGTGAAAGTCCTTCGTTTGACCCATCGTTTACCATCTTGAATTGCTTGCTCTTTATACTTTGTCACCTGACTTCCTCCTGAGGGCCACTAAAGGGCTGCAGCCTAACAAAAAAGCGTAAATCTTGGTCTTAATAAACTGCTGCACAATCAACCTATAAGACGTTTTTCAGTTGAGGACATGCTGGTTTTCCAAGTTGTTTTCAGTCATTAAAAATACAAGACAAGAGTCTGTGCAGACGTAAGAGAAGAGGTGGAGCTTGCAATCAATTAGGCAGATTTGAGGCACCTGTTGAAGTGCAACGACCTCCCCGAGTTGGTTGATGAGGGAAGAACTGAGAAGAGTCTGAGAAGTCCGTTCAATACCAAATATTTATTAAAGAAATGCAAACCGATATATCTGGAGACATGCACAGCACAACGGCCTAACAGCAAGTCTGCTGTTCTTCTGCTAAGCCTGAGTATATATTTAGGAGACCACACCCCTGCTTGTCTTGTATAGATATCCATATATGGTGAAGTCAGTTTATGTAGCATGTTCTAGTGCGCCTTAAGGGCTGCAAACGTGTGTGTGCGTGACTGTATTAAGAAAAGTGTGAAGTGTGTCAGAGTGTATTGCTATCAGGGCCCGGTTTCCTGTCATTCAGCACAAGCTTCTAACTGTCTTGACTTCTGAATTACCTAAGATAAGCATGCCACACAATATTGAGTATCATATGAGCAATCATAAGTAATAAGTAAGTTTTATTTTCTTGTCTTGACTCCGTCTTTAAAAAAAAATCTACAATGGCCTTAATACGCCGTTGTAGGAAGCCAACTGAAGGTTAAAAACACAAGTTACAGATTACTAGCAGTTAAATCTAAGATCGGACACTCACCTGTTCCTCTTTGCTGTTTATAATCACCAGATCTGCTCCTTTCCTTTGACAGTCCCATCTGCTGCCAGACCAAGTTTTCTCCCCATTGAACTTAGAGTAACAGCTGCATCCAAATCTCTTCCATCCTTCAGGACACCACTTCCCTTATTTTACAAACGAGTGTTTCAAATATGGATTTCATGCCATTCACTGTTAAATTGATAAAACCTGTAGTTTCACTATTTAGTTAAATATCAATCTTTTCTGTCATTTGTTGTTTAGTCAATAAATAGACTCAGGTTTTGCATCTCATTTCTAACATAAATAAACACACAACAACATTAAATAATTACAGTGAAAATTAAAGGCCAAGTTAAGTTATAGCATGTGAGTTGGTGAGATGTTAGTGTTAACTGTAAACCTTTCTCACCATCAATTTTGTCCTTCAGGTGCTTTACTTCATCTTGTAACTGTTATTTTTACTCAACTGACTGTTGTTGACTGCCATGCCTTGAGAAAAACAACAAGAGATCAAAAAGTAAGACAATATAAAAATATTAATGCTTAATAAGCATTGTGAAGTTGGATGCTGTGTATTTTGGTACTTGCTTATTTGTTTTGAAACCTTTCTTAACTGAAATTTGTCCCTGCAGCTCGCTGTAGTTGTTGTACAGTTTGTCGTATCTGGTCTGCAGCTGGTCTTTTTCCAAAGTGACTGAAATATGGTGAGAAGCACAACAACATAAGAAACACCAACAACACCAAAACATTCTGCATTTCTAAACAATTAATTTCTATGAATTAATGAACTTAAGATGTCTGATACTTTGAGATCTCTGAGATAAGGAATACTTTAATAGTTGAGGGTCTATCTGTGGGGTGACTGTATAATTATACATTAAATAATCAATGCAGCAGTTTGGCTCTGAGCAGGCTGGAACAAAAAAAGATAAGAATGTGAAGAAGTGAGAATTCCTGCACTTTGTTCTCATTTCAAAACACCAGCATTTCAGTGAACTGCTGTCTTCGACACGCACATTGATGAAATCTGTTAGCTTAAACACTGGAGTCTGGATAAAAAGTTCCAGGCAACACAATATAGTGACCAATAGTCGTAAGGATACAGCATGACAGTGTTTCTTTCAGTGTATTCGGAAATATACGCACTCTGCAAGAAATAATGATAGCCCAGAGAGTGGCAGTATTTTTGGGGGAGTGCTCACCTTACTCTTAGGCCTGCTAGGGATCCCAGTTTTATTTTATTCCAGGGTATTTCGAAATATCCATGTTATCACTTTTAACACTTTCAAAAGAGACGCTGCTCTTCCCATTAACCTGATACAGAGATGTTATTTGGGGGTATTTTGGGTTTAGTCCCGATGATAACCAGCCAACAGGACAAGGCAGTGTGCACATCATCTCCATTCGGCCCACTGATGTGTCTGTATCTGCTGCAGCAACAAAGGGTCATCATGCCCTCCAGCAAGAATCTATAGCAGAAATATAGCAGCAAATATTCACAATTTCTGGCACTGCCCGGCGCATATAGGCCCTACAACTCTCTCTACTGTTTCTACCTAGACAACTAGCATGCATGTGACGCAGAAGAGAGCCCCATCCCCCACACCAAAACTACATGGACATGCACCTGTTATGTTAACAGATAAAAAAGCTTAAAACATAACATTACAAAAATGGATAGGGACTCAAGTTATTACAATTAGGATTAAAAACAAGTTCCTCACAGCGTATGAAGACTCCAGCCAATATCAAGAGATACATCGCTCCCAGAGTCGCTGCAGTAAAACACCTTCTTCTGACACGATTCTTTAGAGTCTGAGGTCCTACAGAGGCAAAATACATACTTTTTTATTATGCTTAATGAAGTTTGACCACTATGGACTGTGAGTTTTTGTTACTCTTTGTCATTCTCTCAGTAAGAATAATGACTCTTTACAGCACCAAGACACCTGATAATGACCCATAGTAAATGGTGACTGATGAATTTTGAATAAATTAAATTTTATATAGCCACACAAACATGTACATTAACTTTCCTTTTTGCAACATAATTTCAAACTTACTACAATTTTGTGACCCAGGACCAGCGTGATGCTCTTCATCCTCTGAGATCTCCACCTGATTCTCCTCTCCTGCTCCTCTGTTGTCTTGAACTCTTCTGTTATATCTCACATTCAAGCTTGAATCTGGTGCAGCGAGAATCCTTGCAGACATTTTGAAACCTTCACTGAACTGTTTCACTGTCTGCTTGTTTGTCTTTGCGTTGGGCATTTTTCAAAACAGGAAGTGACAACAGGACACTCCACTAACACAGATTTAACAACACATATTTTTAGTGTTAATTCAAGAACCCTTGAAGGATATTTGAAGCTGAAAAATAAGTGTTTTTTGTCATAGAGGAAGAACAAGGTTTTCACTCAACAGCAGGTGTATGTGCTCACATACACACATTCATACTGCATTCCTGTTTCCCCATACAGTACACTCACAGAGGCATCTCTGACACAAGAAATGTAATCTGTAGACTGGAAAGTTATTTTTGTTCTGTCTGGTAGATGAGCACAAGTTTTGGTTTACATTTTAAAGGGGCATTATGGAGTTTCCAGAGGCCACTAGCGGTGCGGTTTTAAGATTACAACCAGGTGTGTGCTCGTACGCGTGCTCGCTTGAACTAATGAGCGAGCATAATCCAAAACACAACCGCTTTCATACAGAAATCCTGCAATAAATGCAGAAACACCGGCATGCAGGATGTGGCTTTTCTCCAGACATGTTCAGGCTCTGCTGTTCAATGTTCCCGGCTCAGAAGCAGCTCAACACCGGCTCTGTACCTTTCATACAGCGCAGTGAGCCCGATATCGGCACAGTACTTGTGAAAAAAGGAGTGACAGCGACTATAGACAGGCAGGGAGACAGCTTCACACAACATGCTGGAAACTCAGGTAAACACCCACTGCAACGTTACAGTAACATTTTTATCAGCTTGAGGTTGGACTATTCCATGCTCGTTACATGATCACGGTACAGTGACTGCATTTAGCCGACGTGCTAAAGCATTAGCTCACCTGCTGCTTTCAGTAACTATCTTTACAATCTGTATCTTTCACCGGAAGCTCAGCAATGTCAGCACAACAATACAATAACAAAATGGTTAGTGAGCTGGACTGAATATTATAATGAGATTGTGTCAATCTTTATAACACTTAAACCGCCATAAGTAACTTTACTGAAGTGTTAGTGGAGGGCTCTTCGTCTGTGTTGTTGTCGCCGTTTTTTTGCAGTATAGTATATTATGTGGATCACGTTAGTTACAGAGACTGAGAGGTGGAGAAGCTGTGTACCTGAGTATCGGTAAAACCACAATAAATCTAAATTGAACGTTTATAAAGCAAACAGTAGCAGGTCCGAGCTAATGTAGTGTTAGCCTATAGTGATGCAGCCAGCTAACATTAGAACAAATAGCTCCACACTTGTTTTTTACTGTTACATCCTTTCTTGCAGGCTAAATCAACACTTTGACATAATGCCTGTGGTACACAGGCATGGGTCACGTTAGCTGGTGAAGTAATGTGGGATGCGATACAACTTTGCACTGGATAACATTATCAAATGCTCGGCGTTAGCCGGCAAGCTAATGTGACTTTCTCTGTGTTTCTCCAGCTTTTGTCATGTTCACTGTGTTTTTACTCGACATCATCTGAATATGGTTGGTCTGGTGGGCTTCAGCACATGAACCTTTGTTGTTTTTTTTCCTTACGTGGAGTCTGTGTTTTGCTGTGAGCCGGTTGTTTTGTGGTACTGCTTGTCGTTAGCTGCGGTGTTGTCGCTGTAGAGGCTCGGGAGCGCGCACAGGGCTGAATCCGACCCGGTGTCATCACATACATAGCAGAATAGTGGCTGAAGCAAGCTACAGAGAAAACAGGCATGTGCTTCATTTCTAAATTATTTTTGAGCCCATTGATATTAATGCAATGAAAATTTGACTTTTTAATTAATTTCTTTGAAAAACTTACATATAGCCCCTTTAGGGGTTCTGTAAACCTTGGATGCCAAAAAATGACTATTTGTAATTTTTGAAAACAAAACAAAAGAGATGATTGAAAATGTTGCTTACTGGCCTACATGGCAGTTTATGTGATTATTACTTTAAAAGTGGGTAGGCTATTCTAATCAAATACACTATTTTTTTTTTTTTTTGTTCAGTGAATATCTCCTCTGTGGGCACTGAAAACAAATCTGGTGTTTGTACAGGGTGGTGATGGAGCAGTGGATAAGACATGTGCCTTTGGTGTGAGAGACCCGGGCAAGACACTCAACTCCTCCTAGTTGCTCCAGAGGCGTGCGACCTAAATAGCGACATAAAATAGCGATTTTAAGTCGCTTTGGATAAAAGCGTCAGCTAAACGAATAAATGTGAATGTAATAAACAAACAAAGTGACCGCGTCACACAACATTATCCAAGCCTTGATTTGTGTGTTAGTTAACAGTAAATGACTTGCCCACGGACATTCAGCTTACATTCCAGTTCACCTTGACATGCTGTTGTTGTGATGTTTGCTATAATAGCTGGATAGTTTGAGTAGCACTGTCTGGAGCTGGTGTGCTGGCTCTGTGACCGTCTCATCCTTTCTACATGTTAGCTTCACAGCAACTGTATCAACAGTTTGATAATCCACAATATAGCTATTGTTGTGTTGTAACAACACACACAAGGAACAGCAGCAGCTTCAAGAATGCTCAACCATAATATTCATTTTAAACTCAATATAGGGGAAGTACAGCATTAATAACAAGTATTAAGTGGAACCACTTTAATTTTCGTCCACACAACAAAACTCAAACATTTTCTCTTGTTGATCAGTCAAGAGCGTCTGTAACGCATTTGG
Organism: Micropterus salmoides; assembly: GCF_014851395.1. Classification (NCBI taxonomy): domain Eukaryota; kingdom Metazoa; phylum Chordata; class Actinopteri; order Centrarchiformes; family Centrarchidae; genus Micropterus; species Micropterus salmoides. The sequence goes on along the minus strand of NW_024040817.1, from coordinate 2,004,183 downwards.
TTTCGGAATTAAGCTGAAATTCGGTAGGACGAAGGAACTGGATGTGTAAAATGACTGACCATAACTTACAGAAAACAAGGCAACAACTTTATATTTAAACATTTATTACTAACACTACTAATGGATACAAGACACAACAATTATGCAATAAAATGTCGACTACACATACAATGATGTTACAGTGACAGAATCTGAATGTAGAAAACAGTGTGGAGGATTAAACAACATAAGAGTGACCATTAATGGAGCAGCAGGTGTTGAAGCAGTGACAAATTTAAACTCAAGTGGTGATAGAGAGGACAAATCACCCGGTTAGCAGAACACCTTGCTGTGGTGAAGCAAGGTGCAGCAGAAGACGGTGTTGCAGCGCAGATTGACGTTGGTTTGGCAAATTGGAGATAGAATTAGGACACCTGCACCGATTACAAAGAAGAACCCCTGCTGCATTCCAGTGAGGGTCTTTCTATAAAGCAAGTTTGGTAAGGAAGTTCAGAGAAGCATCTGACGTGCTCTCCCCCACCGGGGTGGTGTCTGTCTGTAACCCCACATAGGGTGCTGTCCACCAGAGGTCAGAGGCCAGAGAAGTTATAACTACTTACTTTTAAGACAATTTCCTAAATAACTGTACCTTATTATTAACCAGGATAACCAGGGATAACAGCAAGTTATCATTTAACTATCTTGTATATCTTTACTGTATACAGTTACAGCCTTTGTTGATGAGGCTGCCTGAGTGCAGCAGAAGTTTGTTCAGACACAGACTGCCTTTATTTGTGGCTGCCCAAAACTTGCATGCAGAAAGACAACATGTAGCCTAGGTACTTTCTCAATGAAATGACAAGGTTAAAGGTTTGATGAACATTTATTTCCACAGTATCCATGGATGACAATTGCGTTGTAGTTAAAATTAAGTTGACATTCTGCTACCAAAACACTTTATACTTGGCCAGTTAAAGCATCTTGTGTGGATTGGATAGTTTTTGAATAGCAAAAAACCCAATTGTAAACGCAGCCAAGCATTCAAGATGGATTGACTTTGATTCACCGTCAGATGCATCTGTCTGTTCAAACACATTCAGTCTTTACTCTTCCCAAGTGTAACTCCATCAGTAAGTGGTCTGTGGAAGCAGCTTTTATAGGCCTAGTTTATTGAACCTACTTCATTCCACAGTAGCAAAAGAAGAAAGAATAAAAACCTGCTACAAGCAGTAAGTGTGTGCGCAGAGAAGCTAAATCACACAGAAACTCTCCTACTTACTGCCATCATTGCAGCAAAATGTATTCCTCATGCAGCAAACTGAGAATCATTGTTTGTATAAAGTTACTGCAAAATGATCACATTATCATTAATATGTTTGTGATTTTAATAATTGTTCCTTTGAAAAATTCTAGTGCTTGTCAAAAAGCAAGACACATTTTCAATGTAACATGTTTTGTGTTTGGTTTTGGTATTTTTTTTCCTCTTTCTTTAGTTTTAATAATGTCATTTCATTGTTTATTAATTATTAGTATTGTACTCAAGTGCTTCCGCTAGCTACACATACAGGGTTGTGTGTGGCGGAGACGTCACTTACCGATCCTTCAAAAATGCTCGAGAAAATGTAGCTTGTGGACACTACTACGCTATTCGGTCAAATAAAAGAGTTTTGCTACTGAAAAGCTATTTCATTCAACTGTAGTTAAACTAGTAACGGCGCTACTTGTAGCGACGCTACTGGCCAAACTGACTTCCAACCAGACAGTTCACTATGTAGGGCAGATGAACTATTTCTAAATAATCCAGTTTGTTTAGCATGTGACACAGAATACAACTGAACAATGTGAAATGTGAATTTGTCTAATATGACAAAGTTGATCCCAACACACTACACATCCCTCTGTCATCAAAATCAGGAAATGTCTTTCTCACAGATCCAGCTCTTATTGTCATTTTGATTACTCTCTGTCCATTTTCCTTGTTTATCGCAGCATACTGCAGCGTACTGGTCCCCGGGCTGCTGTGGCAATCCTGGGGCCAGAACCTGTAGGAGAAATAAACGTTGTTACTCCTGATTATTTCAATTTGAAGGAAGCTGTTGGATTTCACTTGAAATATTAATTGTGTATAGCACATCATTTTTTCATTTTTTCATCTAATTTTAAAAACTTATTTTAAATGACTTGTGAATTGATGGAAACAAAAATCTTTAAACGTCTCACTGTACTGTCAGCGGCGAGTCGTCCACCCATTCCATTCCCATCCTGTTTGTCTGTTCTTCTGTGGCCTGTAGACCAATCCAGGAGTCTCCATCCTTGTTCAGCTCAGTGACATATTTCTAGTAGTTGACAAGAGACAATACATCTCTGTTCATAATTCAGTAATTCTATTGTGGTACATGTGTGATGTCAGAAAAGTCTGAAGGAAAAAGAAAATCTGTGGCAACTTTTCAGTTCATCAGTGGTGCATAAATCAGAAACACTCAGAGGACTGATGGAATTCAGCTCCTCTTGTAGAATAACCATTGTTCAGTGGTGGGAAAAGTACTAAATGTTCCTACTTAAGTAAAAGTACAGATACCACACTAAAATGTTACTCAAATAAAAGTCATCCAGTAAAATACTACTCAAGTAAAAGTGAAAAGTATCTGGTTTAAAAGTTCATAAGTATCAAAGTAAAAATCGTCAAATCTATTGATCCTACAAAAAGCAGCGTATCTTTTTAAATTCACTGAAGACAGTGCCGTGTAAAAAAAAGACTTAGGCCAGATAAAAAGCTTGAACTTTACCAACATGTTTATTTTCAACAAAAATAGACAGCAGTTAGAAAAGAAAAGTTTCAGCGGAGAGTTCAGAGATGGATGCAAAGTAGAGTCCCATTCTGTTACCAGAACAGAGACCCGAGTTGACATGAAGCCATGTAACAAGTGATTTTCACCTTGTTTGGACCTCCTTTTAGCTCTGTTTCTAAGCATTACATCACCTCTTGGCTCTCTTTCCTGCTGCTCCTGGATCTGTGGAAATCCCCAGATATTTGGTGTCTCTTATCATCTTCTGACCTTTCAGCATTTTGGTGGATTGTCACTTTTATTTCACTGACTGTTGCGTTCTCGGCCCGGCTACGCTGCTCCCCCTCTCTGTGGCCTTGGCGTGCTTACTGCTGATCATAATATCTCAACCATAACCTGACTTTGTGGAATGTCCTGGTGAGCTGGTGTCTTTTGTGCTGTGTGCTAGAGACAGGGCGTTCTTACTGTGCACTGTCTTACTGTGCTCCCTCACTCTGCTGTGTGTCCTACCTCTGCCCAACAGCACAAATGCTTGCTTACAACACTCAGGTCTTTCTGTTGAGCCCAGGCAGTCAGATACAGAGAGGAGCACATACACACAGAGCTGGAGAGCTTTTACACTGTGGTCTGAACTTTACGTGTCTATATAGAATATATTTGTGGTAATGTGTCGTCATAGGAAGCCGACTGGCTGCAGGTCAAAAACAGAAGTAACAGATCACTGGCAGCTACATCTAAGATCACACACTCAGTAACAAACACACTCACCTGTTCCTCTTCGTTGTTTATGATCACCAGATCTGCTCCTCTAGTGTAACAGTCCCATCTGCTGTCAGACCAAGTTTTCTCCCCATTGAATTTACGGTAACAGCTGCATCCAAATTTCTTCCATTCTTTAAGACACCAGTTCCCTTCATTTCAAACAAATGTTTTAAAGATGGATTTCATGTCATTCCCTGTTAAATTGATAAAATCTGTGGTTTCATTTTCTAAGAATATCTATTTTCTGCCATTTGTTGTTAACTCTAAAATACACTCAGGTTTTGTATCTCATTTGTAACAGAAATTGATACATTGCAAAACAGCATTGATACAGCATAAAAGAACAAGTCCTCCAACCTAAACGACAACATAGGTCGTATTCACCAACCTCCATAAACGACTCATAAGAGCATATAAAATAGAGCCTTTCTACCAGTGCTGTTCCAAATACAGCTCATATGAGCGTATCCTCCAATAACGGCCGACCAAACCTACAAAAGAAGGTTAACCTGTCGACATGCATAAAAACACTGACTTAGGTTTAGCTAAAGCTACAAAACTAATGTAGCTAATGTTCATTTTGTAGCTTTTCTGGAGCCTTTGAGCAAATCACATGTTCTTGCTTTATGTATTTTTTTCTGTTCAACTGTTGTTTGTTTCTAACATAGCTAACACTAATGCTAATGCTAACGTAGCTAACTTCATTAAAAACAACAATGTGGTTTCACACTCGAATCGAACGCCAGTCTCCTGGGTGAAGGGCGGCAAACTTACTATTCTTCCACCCCACCCACCACCACCGCCAAATTCCACTTTCTGGCTATAATAATTCGTCACTGTCTTTGTCATGTGTTTGCCTTGTATGGCCACTAGAGGTCACTGCCACAATAAATGTAAGCATAGGTTGGAATGTTGTGTGACTTAAACGACCTATGTGGTAGTTTTTCTGTGGAGGACAGGCTCTAAAAGAATTATGATGAAAGTAATGGCAGAGTCGAGTTAAATTGGTTTGAACTAGTGTACACTGTTAGTTTTTGCAGCTTTTATTACCTTCAGATTTGTTCTTAAGCTGCTTCACTTCGTCCTGTAACTGGCTGTGATTTTTACTCAGTGTCTCGTAACTGCTCTGTAACTGACTGTGGTTGACTGCCATGTCTTGTGAAAAAAAACATTGAAAAAAAAATAGTTAGACAATATGAAATTTATATGTTAAATAATTTACTTATTTGTATTGAAACCTTGTTTACCAAAATTGTCCCTGGAGCTGGTCTTTTTCCAAAGTGACTGAAATATCTGGTGAGAACCGCAACAACACAAGAAACACACCACACACTAATTCATTTACTTTAAACTAAAGACAGAATAAGTTACTTTCAAATAATTAAACATCACTTTCTATTTCAGATTGTAGATTACTGACTGTGAGTAAGAACTAAAATGCACATCAGCAACATCAAGTAACTGTGCTAAAATGGTGTGAAAGAGGATATCCTGAAAAATGTTTTTAGGTATAGGGTATATTTTGCTGTGAAGATGTGATGTAAAGGTTTTTAAGAATCGATTTAAGTAATTCCCCTCCTAGTGTGACTGCATGTAAAATTAGGGACACAAAAACCATAGTCTTTGTTGCGTGCAAACATGTATTCTTAAGCTCAGCTAAAGCTAATATGAGGCTACATTAGTCTGAGTTACCCCATTGAAGGCATTCCATCAAAAGTTTGTGTGTTTTTAGTACACTTTACACTGACAGTGTTTCCCTACTGAGCCGTGGCAGTATTATATTTTAAAAATCTTAATCGTTTAAAGCCTGAATTGGCACCATTTGAACAACATAATCTGAAACTTCTTGCAGCTTGTTCCATTAGATAGGGTTGTGGGGTACTGGAAAGTACATTTTAGTGTAACTGAGCAACCTTTGGTGGAAACCATTTCATGAATGCGCTTCATAGACCAGTTGTACCAGTTTTACTAAACATTCATTGTGAACAGGTTCAGTATTTGGTTGTCAGTAGTTGTGGGGTGAATTTTATCTTACAACGTATGTATAGGAGGATGATTCCAGTTATCATCAGAAAGCACAGCACTCCAAGACAAAATGCAGCAGCTCTGAAAGGTCTGCTTTGGACGGCTGGAGGAAGTGGCAAGCACACAGAGAGCGGGTTCATTAAAGGAAAACCACATGCGTCATGTTATCATCCCCCCACTGTTTACATAACCTTTAACTCAACAGCTTCACTGCCTTCATCTGTGGTTGGTCGACATCTGTTCACAACTGTAAAATGGAGTCTTAACATTACTAACCACTGATTATTTAACAAATCATATAAAGACTGTTATGTTGACAATTATTATGTGATGTAAAGCAAATATGAACCGATCTGAGATGTAGAGTTATAAAGGACAATTAAAATGCACAACTGACTCATAACTAAAAGCTGTTAAACTGACTTTGCATCATCTCCTCTTGAATCTCTGTATTAAAGTCTTCCTGTTATGTGGTTGCACTTGGATTCTTTTGTAAAATGGTCTTACTTGAGTTGATGCTTCTCTAGATCTCAAATGATTGTTAGTTAAATGCAGTTGGGAGTAACGCGTTACAAAAGTAATGCAATTACAGTAATAAGTATTGCTTTTTGCTTTAATGCAGTAATATAGTGCATTAGTAAAATAAATCTTTAATATTATACACGTTACATCTCAGTAACGCGTGTTAACCCAAAATTAAGTCAGTTTTGTATTTTAATAATACACCAACACAGAGAAAATTTCGGCACCAGAAAAACAAAATCATGAGTAAAGAATTATTAAAAAAGTATTAAAAGTATTATTCCTGTTGCGGGAATACAATGGTCATATTTACCATAAACTAATATGAATAATGCCCAAAGTATTAGATGGAGGTTGTGTTCATAAATATTTTGTGGCAATTTTGACTAAAGTGGCAGAAGATTACAGCAACA